>NW_010573124.1:0-620 GCF_000687285.1 Phaethon lepturus
CTCATCTGCCTTCCAGGCACATCACGATGTGGCGTGTGGTGATTGGGGCCACCCAGTTGACTCAGCTGGGCCCCGAGGCCCAAGTGCGCACCATTAAGCGGCTACTGGTTCACGAACGCTATAGTAATATCTCGGAGAGGAACGACATTGCGTTGCTGGAATTGGACCAGCCTGTCCAGTGCAGCTACTACATACAGCTTGCCTGTGTGCCCGATGCCTCGCTGAGAGTGTCAGAGCTGACAACCTGCTACGTCAGTGGTTGGGGTTCCACGACTGCCAGATGTGAGTTCCCAAAAAGTACCTGTGTCTCGAGCGCAAGCTTGGCATGCTGGGGAGTCGGGTTGGGCTTCCTGAGAGCAGAGCGAAAGCCAGAGTCAGGCTGTGGGGACGTATGCCTATAGGGAGATGGGCCTGACCCATTACCCGAAGCAAGACAGAAGGGAAACACTGGTACAGTGCCTTCAAGATGCAAAGCCAAGCTCTAGGGAAGGGTCCACTGAGACAGGGGAGGAGAACTGGCAACGAGCTGCTGCTGGGTGTTGATTCCTTTCTGTGCTCACAGCTGGAGGATCAACTGATGTCCTGCAGGAGGCCAAGGTCCCCCTCATTGATGTCAACCT
>NW_010573125.1:0-612 GCF_000687285.1 Phaethon lepturus
AGAAATGCAGTGATTACAGGCAGGCTGATACTTCAGATGCTCTTTCTTCTCCATATTATAAAACCAATAGAGAAACAAAGCTCTGAACGTGACACCTCTCATGTTCTTACCACCACTTTACAAGCACCGTCCTGTGCAGGTAATCGGACGAACACACGGGATCCCTTACCTCCCTACAGACAACTACTAGCTCTCCTTCATACATTCTCTTCCACAGCACCGTTTAAAGAGCCTCCAGGCAAGTGTTCCATAAGCACCCAGAGTTCATCACGGACTAGGTAGCTGAAAGAAGAAAACAATGGTGCTGAGAGGATGGTGCACAGGTAAATTACCTCATGAAAAAGACTGCAGCTGATTTTTGTTTCCAGGCTATTTTTAAATGAAGATGTAATAAAATGAATGGACATTCCTTCTAGGCTATGCAGTACTTAGCCTCTGTGCAGTCTAAGGGAACAAGACACATAAGTGAAAAATTAGCCGTCCGAGCCGGCAAGCAAGTGAAAAATACAGTTCAGTGATGGCAAAGATAAATCTTTAACCAGAAGATATTCCATCATCTGTTTCATCACCTTAGCACATAAATTCCATGATCAGCTCCAGGAACAAGGCAAC
>NW_010573126.1:0-621 GCF_000687285.1 Phaethon lepturus
CCGGCACCGGGCAGCCGCGGCCCCGCTGCACAGGGGCAGCCCCATAGGCCACCCCTTCGCCAGCACCTGGGTACCTGCACCCAAGAAACCCATTTAGCTTCATAAAGATTTTCTTGATTATGTGTAGTCTTACAGCTCTAATTTTGCTTGTTGAGAGCATAGCTGTGAGTAGGCACAGTGCAGGATCAAGCATGCATTTTTTTCCCATATTCCTGAGCTAGTTTAGCTGTATGTTGAATCCTAGGTACACTGAGCCTGATCCTACCTGTCACCATTAACTCTTTGACAGAGTGGTCATATATTGCACTAGCTTATTACTTTTTCATAGCAGTTGTGGCAGTAATTTAGTAGCAATATGCCACTGTATCTTTTTAAGATGCCAGTTCAAGGAACGGATCACTGGATCAGCTTGTAGCACGTATGGGATAGCTACCCCTACTCAGTCTTTACTGTCAGTCATCAGCTGCCCACTGGGAATTTCCTTTGTGTTAAGCTCAGAATTTGCAACGGCAGAAAGACAGATGACACCTGTTGCAACGAGGTGTGGCTCTAGCGACCTTGGAGGTGGGTAGAGGGCAGGATGTGCAAGAAGAATCTCCATCTCCTACTGGATATGGCGGG
>NW_010573127.1:0-623 GCF_000687285.1 Phaethon lepturus
GAATTATCTATGCCTTTCATTCTTTATAAGTGATTCTTTTTTTCTCGTGTGTGTGTGCCTGTGTGTGTTGCTGTGACTGTCTAAGAAGAAAAGCAAACGATGTCGAATGACCATTAAGGCAAAAAAAAGTCTTCCTTTGCAAGGCTTCAAAAGCATCCTCTAATTGTTGACTATATAGGGAATGTAGATGCTGATGGGAAAGTTCAAAAATCACTTAAAATTTTATTGGGCTAAACTAAAGGATAACTGAAAGAATAAGACTAAACTAGTAAGGTAGGATCCCATGTTAGCACTGGATCAATATGCTTTGATTGTGCAAAATGTTTTGATTTGATATAAAAAACAGTTGGTAAAAAACTTGTGAAACGCTGGAATAATTTACATTATAATTTATATTACCTAGGGCTAGTCTATTCCATAGACAGAGTTTGAGAGTTGGCAGTTGTCCATGTCAACAGGGGTAGAAAGGAAACATTTTTTGAGTTATTTAGTCTTCGTTTATGAGCTTCTGATTAATTTGCTTGTTTAGCGATCAAAGATCAGATTCAGATTTCCTGAATGGCATGTTCCTGCTCTTCTTAGCAGGTACAGCAACACGTTTTGGGCCGCAGGCTGCAAAATAG
>NW_010573128.1:0-619 GCF_000687285.1 Phaethon lepturus
TTCACAAAAGAATAGCAAAAATACTCAGAGGCCTGGAAAACATGTCCACAGTGAAATGCTGCAAAACTCAGTTTACTTTTCCCAAGAGAAAGATTTACGTGACTTTATCACAGTCAGTTAAAAACCTAAGTGTTAAATGACTCTTTAGAGAAACAGAAGTTTGACAAAATTTGGGATGAGGAATGAAATACATGGTTTTGTCATTCAAGGGAATTACTGGTGTTTGGGGTAAATTGTTACAGTAATAACAATCAGGTGAGAATGGTGGTGTGTACAGGGGAGCAAAATAATCCTTATGTTATAGCTCCTGTGTAAAGTAGCGGTTTTCTGCCAAACCTGATGGGGCCCCGGGTGGCCTCTGGTATGTCTTGCTGAGTTACAGCTGTTTACATCAGGTGCCTACAGGATTGCTGTGCTGGAGATTACCAGCAGCGTAGCAGAGTTAGTGAAAACAAAACTTGTGCCTGGCCCTCAGGTTGCAGTTCACAGTATGGTAGGTTGGTTTAAGACAAGATGGTGGTTTAAGGTAATCTATGGTGCTGTGAATTGTCAGCCAAGGAGTTGATACTTGCTTCCTCCTGCAACTCTACTAGTGACAGAATGAGAGGAAATGGCCTCA
>NW_010573129.1:0-625 GCF_000687285.1 Phaethon lepturus
TGCACAGTGACAGCTTGCAGCTGCAGAAGGGCTGGGAAGAAAAGCTGCAGGCCCAGCTGACAGGCTGCTCACCTGCTGCCAGTCTGTCATTGTGTGTCAGGGTGGACACCTTCTCCTGGCCTTCATGCTCCTCTTGCCCCGAAGGGCCAATGATCTCCACCATGTGCCAGTGAACCCAGTATGTAGAGCCCAGGGCTTGCCAGTAAACCTGAGGAGGAGAGCCCAACACACACCCTGCTGAGGGAAGTCAAGCCCAACCCCACTGCTCCCACACAAAGCTGTGTGCTTCCTACAATATGACAGAGCAGACAGGCCCCTTGACAGCCCCTGCCCTCCCCGCAGAAGATACCTGCACAGGCGGCATGCCGTCGTTGCTCTGGCGGAAGTCACCCTCATCACCCATGCTGACTTGCTCATAGTCCTCCAGCATGCGCACCCGCATGCCTTGCACCAGGTTTGCCTGCACATACTCCACGTAGCTGCTGCGGCTTGGGAAGGCTGAGCGTGTCTTGAAGATGCTGGGCTCTTTTGGTGGGGGACTGGGGGCTGCTTCAGCAGTGGTGCAGGATGCGGCCCTGTGCTGGAAGATGGAGCGGGTGGTGCGAGGCCGCAGCTCCTGTTGGGG
>NW_010573130.1:0-624 GCF_000687285.1 Phaethon lepturus
CCTTTCTGCTTTACTCTGTATCTCACAAAATTGATTTTTAAAAAATCTTTTTTTCCCCCTCTTACCTTACTTACTGACCAGAAGAAATTTGACAAAAATCTCCATTATACTCCAAAATTCCTTTCTTCCTTTCTTGTCAAATATATGATTCTTTTTCCTTTGAGCTGCCCTGGAACACTTTATGTGTCTTTTTTCTCAATAATTATTGGGAGGGCAAAGCAGAAAGAACATGGTCGATAGTTGCCATTAGGCAAAGAGCACAGTAGTGGAAGTACCTCTGGGTTTGGACAACAGATTAAAGACTTTTCACTGAAAACTTTGGGGCAGGAGCCTTTTTACATGGTACAGCCGTGACTAAATAACTATCTGTAAATGTAGACTTTAAGTATAGGGGTGATACATGCTAATTATATAGTATATACCTTAAATGCTTTGCTATTTTGCTGAACTGATGTACTAAGTGTGCAGTGCCTACACTGCAACTGTTGGTGTCTCCTGACGAACAGTGTAATCAAGTTGTCACCAGACTTTCTTGAGGGAATATGTTCAGGTTCTGCAGTACTAGGGACTCTGTCACTTTTTCTGCTTCAGTGAATTTCACAGTTTGGAGTCTTAATCATGTGC
>NW_010573131.1:0-619 GCF_000687285.1 Phaethon lepturus
AGGAATGCCAAAGCAGCTCTTCTCAGGAAAAGAAAAACAAAACAAAAAACTACCGATGGGCAGAAACGTTCCTTTTCCAACTGGCATAGGACCAAAAAGCAGCAACCCGCCTAGCTACAATTGGAAAGGAATAAACAGTTTCCTTTAGCACCTAATACTATGGAACAGGACTGTCACATCTGGTTTATGGCTACTCTGCCTGTTACCTTGCTACAGTCACACATGGAAAAGAAAAAGGACAACAATAATACAAACCTCTCTCAACAGGATCATAAGAACAGTCACTCTCACAAAGGTTGTTCAAGACCGAGTCAACAAGCTCAGCCAAGACCTGCTGAGCAAATGCCCAAGCTGTGTTTTCTCAGAGGTCTCCGCCGGTGCCTGCAGTGGTTGTGTCTGATGGCGTTTGCAAGGCTCCTGCCACGACAACGCTGCCTGTAAAACATTCATGCTTTAGCTGGTACTTCTCTGATCTGGAAGAATGACTCAGCAACCAGCATAACGATCGAGGACATCAGGATGTGCAGCATCTGGTCCCACAGGCCTCTGTTTCTGCAAAAAAATGGTCATAGGAGAAAGCGCTGGAAAGCAGGCTAGCATGCAACCCCCATGGGCTAGA
>NW_010573132.1:0-619 GCF_000687285.1 Phaethon lepturus
GGCAGGAGAGCCATCTCCGTCCTCTTCCTCCTCGTGATCTACTGGCAGCACCTGCCGGACACGATCAAAAGGCCGCCTGCAGAGCGGGCACACAGCTCTTGTCGCGGCCCACTGCTGGATGCAGCCCAAGCAGAAGCGATGCAAGCACAAGGGCACGCAGACTGCATTAGTGACTTCTCCAAGGCAGATGGGGCATGGGTCATGTTCTGAGGCCTCCGACTGCCCTGCCCTTGGCAGCTGGCTCCTGCTGGCTGTCCTGGCAGAGCTGCCCTCCTCCAGAGCTTTCTCAGCATCCGACACCATGTCCTGCAAAGACAGAGGTGCAGCGTGCCTGAGGTTTCCTCGCGCCAGGGGAAGAGAAAAGCAGAGAAGACGCAAGCAAGCGGTGGGAGAGGGCAGGTAAGGACCTCCCAAAGGCTCTCCTTGAGGGCTGAAAAGCAGCAGCTGCAGCGGCAGCCCTGTGCGGCAGCCGGCCCCATGGGCTGTCCTCCACACCTGCCCCCTCTGCTCCCCCCAGGCATGCTGCCCGCCAGTCCCAGAGCCCTGCCCCAGCTCCCAGGTGACCAGCACGGCTTGAGCTAGCAGAGGCTACCTGGAGGAGGAGATGCTCCGGGAAGAC
>NW_010573133.1:0-625 GCF_000687285.1 Phaethon lepturus
CCCCCCCGCCCCCCAGCTTCAAGGCTCCATCTATATGTTTTCCTTGGTGGTGGTGGGAATAGGAGCATCCATATGGTAGCACAACACAAATCCTGAGTAGTAACTCTGCTGCCTGCTGCTGCTTATTTTAGCTTCCTTGACCAGCACCTGGGTCAGGCAGGAGATGCTTTTTGTTGCTTTGGGGTCCCACACAGGTTTGCTCTAATCCTATGCCATGCCAGAGGTAGGAAGAAGGTGCAGGAATTTGTTCCATAGCAAAGTAGGGCATTTCTGGGGTAGCAGACTGTGCGGTTAGGTTAGCTCTTCTGCCGTTTGCATCCCCAACGAAAGTTTTGGCAAATTCCAGTTAGAGTTGTTGGTCTGGGATGAGTGAAAGGTGGCAGTGATCTAGCTGTCTGTTTAGTTGCTGCACTGTAAGTTTTGGAATCGGTAGGAGTTCTGTTTCTTTAAACCTGCATGCAGTAACCTTGACTTTAGTCTAATGGCATTAGTTAACAGATTCCTTTCTCCTATTGTAGCAGGGTTACAGCAACAAGCACCTTTCTGTTTTCTATTTATTATAATTCAGAGCTGTTTCCAAAATGTTGATTCTTGACCAGTGTTCAAAATTCAAATTTTTTTTTTT
>NW_010573134.1:0-625 GCF_000687285.1 Phaethon lepturus
ACCAGTTATTCCGTTACAGCAGCAATCTGGGCAGTAAATCTACGGGTTTCGGCCCCGCTGGTGACTTGCAAGAAGAGAGAATTGGCACTGTGGTTAAGACAGTTGAGCGTTGCCTTTCAACTCTAGCCCTGCTTCTGCCGCAGACTTCTTCGAGAGCTCGCCTAAAGCAAAAAGTTCACACACAGTCACTAACCACAAGTTCCTCTTTTCTGGCAAGCCGAGCCCGTGCCCCACTCCTGGGGAACTCACAGGGGTCCTGACATCTCCCACCCTCAGCCAAAGTCAATCGGAGTCGGCCTCTGAATATAAAAGCTGATCTTTTCTCTGGATGCTCTGAAAGTCCCCTTAGTTTCAAGGATAACATTCCTGAGCTGCAGCTCTCCAACACTGAGGTGGAAATAATAATAATAAAATCACTTATTTGTGTGGTGCAAAGACAAATCGTTTTCGAAAAGTGCTGACCCTGCGATAGAGTATCTCAGCAAAGACTTGGACACTTTTTTGTGTGTTCAGACAACTTTGAATGCACTAAATTACATATGGCAAACAGTGAGTGATAAGGAATTAAAACACAGATTAAGTCTTCATTCTCTGAGTAAAAGCTCTTCTTGTTGCTGGAAAAAAA
>NW_010573135.1:0-624 GCF_000687285.1 Phaethon lepturus
GCTGAAAACAGGGTAAGCTATGAGATAAGACCTTCAGGGCTTGATACATTCAGGTCTTGAAAAACTCCAAGGACAGAGACTGCAAAGCCTAAAAGAATATGGCTAATTATGTGCATTACATGGCATTTTCTTTTCTGAATGCTTGACTCCTAAGTTGACAGAGAAAAATTTAAACATCACCAGTGGGAATATATATGTATATATAAGCATATACATGCACAAACAGCAAAATATAGTTTCATAAGTGTATTCACCATGTTTCCTGCTCCCATAATATGTTCCCAAGGAAAAATAGAAGTTTTTATATACTGTAGGAAGGGTATAAATTATGAAGGAAAATGATGCCTTTATGAATGAATAGTAATTGACTCATTGCCAATCATAAGGAAAGACTCCTAAGTGGCTTTAGTATATGTGTTAGCCCTGAGTCAGTGCAAGAGGGAAAAAAAGATATTTCTGCTCACAGCCTGAGAAAAAAGGTTTTGCATTTCCACAGCTCAGAAGCTATTTACATTTTGTCTTTAACAGCTAACTCAATCTCCTTATACTTGTGACATAGTTCAAGCTACACACTGGTAAGCATCAACACCTGTTATCCAGCAATGATGGATTCATCTTATACTT
>NW_010573136.1:0-626 GCF_000687285.1 Phaethon lepturus
CAGCAGCGGGTGCGGGTCCAGCTGTGGCGGAGCCGCGCTCTCCCGGCTGTCCTGTGCGAGACTCAGCCCTCAGCGTGGTCATCTCAGGCTTAAAAAAATAAATATAACAAAGAAAAAAATAACAATCTGATTGTTCTTCTACCCAGATCTTCCAAAATTCATATCTTTCCACCATGTTCCCGAAAAAAAGGCAACCCAGCCAGTTGGCAGTAATGGTCTTGCGAAGCTCCAAATCATCTCTTCTGTTCAAACTAAACTCTGTCCCTGATCAGAATGAAATCAGGTATTTAGCGACATTAAGTACTTTTAACTACGCTATTTTTTATGCTGTGGATTGCAGTTTGTTACAGGATTTCTCGGTCATTATATGATTTTGGAGGGGATTTTTTTTTTTTTCCTCTCAGGAGCTTGTTGCACTTAAAATTGTGTCGTATAATAGTATAATCCTCTAAATTAAACACGTCTCTGCTGTGTGGTGCTTTATAATAATTCTACAGTGTGATAACAGATGCGTAAGCGAGCAGGCTGTAGATGGGCAGGATAGCCGTGAAAATGTACTGGTCCTGCTGCCGCTGCTCCCGGGGGTAAATTAGGAGATGCTCCAGCGAGCACGGCGCTGCCGGGAG
>NW_010573137.1:0-624 GCF_000687285.1 Phaethon lepturus
AGAAAACTTTTTTTGCTTAATTAAATACTGATGGTTATATAAATATTTATTTTAGCTGTCTGCTTAAATGACGAACAGGATGACATGAAAAAAAATTATAATGCTCTGAACAAAGCTCCTGTGATGGTAATTACATCTAGTACATTACCTCATAACAAGCACTGCATTTGTGTAAGAGAATTTTATTTCAATTTGAGGGCAATGTGGGTGCATAAAAAACAACAAATAAAGAGTTACACTTTTGCTACTCTGTCAAAAAGGTTTAGTGGAAAAGTTCCCTCAAAGGAGACCAATTTTAGACATTTTATTTTTCAATTATTCCCAGATTTTCAACCAACCATTAAAGTTCACTAGTGCTGAATGCTGCATGTTCTACACCAAGTCATAAACTTTCCACTCATAAATGTTTATCTTCATTAATATTTCTAAGACACATTTGGAGTTTCTGCTATGAAAACCCATTAAGCAGTCAGCACTAATTCATCAGAAGCATTGAGGGTCTAAATTCCACGGATTTGGATCAGATAATAAGGAAGTAAGTATCAAGTAATGGTAGTTCAAACAGCTCTTAAAGTGAGTATCTTTTTCTGGTCATCACAGAATCATTAAGGTTGGAGAGGACCT
>NW_010573138.1:0-627 GCF_000687285.1 Phaethon lepturus
CGGGCTGCGCAGGACGGGGGCGAGGCCCCCTCCCGCCCTCGGCCGAATGGCCGTGGTGGCCTTTTGGCCCGCTGCTCTCGCCATCGGCGCTGTGCTGCTTCTCCCGACGCTTTGAGGTCTGAAATTCTGCTCGTGCCTGTCCTTGTGATTTGATATTGTGATTGATCCCTGCTTGCCTATGTAACTTAACCTGGTGTGTAAGTAGGCACAGCGAGATCAGGGAAAGGCAGAGAGACACTGTACTTCGTTTCTCATGTCGTTCCTAACGTGTTGGTTTGGCCTTGGGTGTGATCGCACAACCCAAACTTAGGAAATCCACTGAAAGCACATTCAGGGTGCTTGAAGTACGTGTTTGGAGTCCTCCCAGCCTTCTCTTCTAAAACCCCAGGGACAGCTTCCCCATCAGGCCTGGTTCATAGCGGACAACAGAAAGGGTAAACTAGGTTGTGGGGAAATTGTTCTCAGCTGTGTGTATCTACTGGGACTAATGTCTCACAGCTTCATTTATGCATAGAGCACCCACCCCTGCCCTGCCCTGCAGGTTGGAGTTGAAAAGTAGATTGAGGATCTTGTATTTTTGCTTTTAGTAACTGTTGTGGTTTAACTCCGTTTGGCAGCTGAGTACCA
>NW_010573139.1:0-621 GCF_000687285.1 Phaethon lepturus
GGCCCACAGTTTCCGAGACAGCCCGTGCCTCCAGCGGGCCCAAAGCCCCCCACCCAGGCAGAAGCACGGCGCAGGCCAGTGCGCTTAAAGCTTTTCCTGGAGGAGCCCATGCAGCCCGAGTCATTAAAGAGGGTGGTAGCTGGGAGCCTTGTGGGCAGGGTCCTGAGGAGGTGTGCGTCTCCAGGGCCACAGAGTCCCTGAGCAGCTCCCCCAGGCAGAGAATAAAGAGTTTGCTCCCAAGAGCTTGCTTGTGCCTACCTTTGTTCACGCCAGGCCACACTGTGTGTGGGCATTTTCCCGGCAAAGATTTCCCTCGACTTCCTCCCTCGTACAGCCTCGGTCAGGCTAAGAGCCGGTTTTACAGGGAATCGTAAGTAGGGAAGAGAAAAGTAGCCAAGGTTTTTGCCTTGTTTGGAAAGCTTTGCGGCAGGGCTATTGGAGGGGCTGGTCCAGCTCTCGGAAGCTGTACTCATGCCTACCGCTTGGCACCTCTTTGCTGCTCGCTCTTGCCTGCTTCATAGCCTTTCGTTTCCCTCTCTCTGATTCTGTATCCTCCAAACTACCACTACACACGCTTCCACTGTTGGTGCAGACAAGCTGCAAAACAGAAAATTTGCTCCG
>NW_010573140.1:0-624 GCF_000687285.1 Phaethon lepturus
TTGACACTTGCTCAAATAAAGACGTAGTGGCTGCTGCACCATGAATTAACATCACATTTTGTTTGTGTTCATGCAGGGTGGCTGACAAACTGCCTAGACCAAACCTCGTCTTGCTCAAGCACTTACTGTCTCTGCTCCACCACATCAGCCAAAATGCCGAGACCAACAGGATGGACTCCAGCAATCTGGCCATCTGCGTTGGCCCAAATATGCTGAGCCCAGAGATGGACAACACGCTCCCGCTGGAAGTGCAGAAGGAGATGAATGACAAGGTGTGTTGAACTCACCAAGCAGCCACCTGCCTCGGGGCAGCTCAGAGCCATCCATGGGGATCCCACTGCCATTGCAAAAGCTGAACAAAACAGCACCCCTGGGCATCGGGGGTGCTCCTCCTCTCAGGTGCCTGCAACGTGATGGGCAAGGCTGCCCCTCGTCTCGCCTCCTCTGAGCACAAGTAGTGGTTGCCCTGCAGCCCCTGTGTCGTGTCACAGCTCCTGAATACTTTGCCACAGAGAGCAAGGGCACCCTGTGGGGAGTGTCACCCACCATCCCTCGGGACAGTGAGGCTGAAGCTGTGGCTGATGGCGTTGTCTGTATTGGGGCAGATCAATTAGTCTGCAGCAT
>NW_010573141.1:0-628 GCF_000687285.1 Phaethon lepturus
GGGAGCGTGATGATGCGTAGCCTCCCGTGGGGTCAGGGACACCGTGGTCACGTTCGGGGGGACATGTGGCTGAGTGCAGGGACACAGAGCGTGCTGTGGACACCTGGCTGGGCTTAGGGAGGACATATCTGCTGGCCAAGGAGGGCAGGAGGCTTGGGGCCACGTGTCCCCTCCCCTGGGGACACCTGCGCGAGGCAGGGGGCACGTGGCCAGGTGCAGGGACACCCGAGCGGGCTCAGGGACACCCGGCTGTACACCGGGTGTGGGGACACGAGGCCAGATGTGGGGGCATGTGGCCTCCCACAGGGACACCTGGCCAGGGAGTGGGACACCTGGCCAGGCTTGGGGGCACGTGGCCTCACATGGGGAACACCTGGGTGGACACGTGGGGCCAAGGCCAGGTATGGTCACATCAGTGAGTTCTGGGGCTGGCCGTGGGGCCAGAGATTAGGGGCTCAGTGTCACCTCCTCCTGCCCAACGTTCCTGGGCAAGGTGATAGCCATCACCTGCAGCTGCTTCAGTGGTCTGGGGCTGGCCACGGAGGCCACACTCCTCCAGGAGCACCATGGCTCCTGGCAACTTCCACTGCCTCCTTGTCTTCGACCCCCAGGACCCAGCAAGGCCCCG
>NW_010573142.1:0-628 GCF_000687285.1 Phaethon lepturus
GCCGCCCGCCCGTCGCTGCTCGCCGTCGTCCCTTTGCCGCTCTCCTGTCATTGCCGCTGCTGCCTCGTCCCCCGGCTTCACCCAGGAGTTGAAGGCAAGGCCCTGGTCCTCCGGCACGTCCCGAGAGCAGCAGCAGCCGCGCACG
Organism: Phaethon lepturus; assembly: GCF_000687285.1. Lineage (NCBI taxonomy): Eukaryota > Metazoa > Chordata > Aves > Phaethontiformes > Phaethontidae > Phaethon > Phaethon lepturus. Next base: position 146 of record NW_010573142.1, read on the forward strand.
CAGGGACGTGCCGTCGGCGCCGGCGCCTCAGCCAAAGGCGCTGCTGAGAGCCCAGAGCTCGGAGAAGCCCGGCGGCGTTCGTGAAACAGAACGCAGCAACGGCCGCAAACGCGTCCGGGTGTCGGGACGCTGCCCCGCGAAGCTCTGCGCTCCCTCCAGCTTCGCTCCGCTGCGTGTTTCCGTTCCCGCAAAACAAGGCTTGAGGCCGGGCAGCGATTGCTGCTCAAAGTAAATTAATAAGGAAAAGCGTGCTGCAAGGCGAAACCGGGACTGGAGTGACAGGTACGGGGGTAGCTCCGCCGGGGACGGCGGCATCAGCCTGTACGTTGCGCCCTGTCGCGACATACGTGAGTGCAGGGAGAAGGAACTAACCCTTGAGTAGCAAACCCGCACCTGCAGCGGAGGGGAGCAGTGCTGGCCTCGTGCAGCCACAGCCCTCGCTGCACCCACAGCCCTCGCTGCATCCCTCGCTGCATCCCTCGC
>NW_010573143.1:0-628 GCF_000687285.1 Phaethon lepturus
TTTGCACAGGGTTCCCCACTTGGTGACGGGACTGCTGAGCCCCTGCAGCACTTCGCAGTGATACTTCTCCTTCTCTCCACCTCCCTCAGCCCTCCTGTGGGAGCGTTCCTCTACCAGTTTATCACCAGACATTAACATCCTTCTCAGGTGGGTGAAATCATTCCCCTTTGCACCCAAGGCGTGCGTTAAAAGCCAGTTAATCATCATGCCATGTCTTATTGCTCATGGGTAAGGGAAGACCAAGAGAGAGGGGTTGATGGTGCAGCTGAGCACAAAGCAAATGGATGCACTGCCCTACCCAGCTACCCGCTTCCTTGCTTTGCCCATCAAATACAGAAGCTCTTTTGATATGTCCCGAGCTGTCATCAAGCAGATGTCTAGGGTGTAAGCAAGCCTGCGCTAACTGAAATCTCAGCTGAGTGTGCAAGCCGGGCTGAGCATAGATGAAAATTCAAATATTCTGTTTTTACTTTATACTCATGGCAATTTGCACTGAACAAAAACATTTAGGTTTTTAAGTTTAACAAAATCAAAAAGGCAAAGCACTGCCAGGAGGGTAGGCAGTGCAGCGATAGTGGGCTGACATAGAAGCTTTCTTTCTCCTAGCCATTTTTACAGACCTCTAGGG
>NW_010573144.1:0-629 GCF_000687285.1 Phaethon lepturus
GGAAATCCCAGCACTGGGGAAACCTGCCACCACCTGGGAAGCGGTGCCAAGGAAGCCTGCCAGGACCAACAGCCCGCTGCTGCCCAGGGAATCCCCGGTCCCAGGAAGCCATAGGGGAAACCTGCCCCATCCCAGAAGTCCCTCAGCCCTGGGACGCGTCCTTTGGGAGGGGACCTGTCCCCAGCGCCCGGCCCGGGGTACGTCCCCTGTGCTATCGGTAGTGAGATGACAAGGAGCCATTGCTGGAGGTGCTGACCTGTGTCCCCCTTGACCTACCTTGTCCCCATCTTCTCCGGCGGGGCCGGGGGGTCCGCCGGGGCCCGGCAGCCCCATGGGGCCCTGGATCCCATCATGCCCAGCCGGACCCATGGGACCTCGCTCACCCTGTGGGCAGGAAGGGGAAGGGCTGAGAGCAGGGCTGGCCGGGACCCACGGGAGACACAGCTTGTCCCAGCGCTGCCCCACACCCCCTACCTCACCCCACAACACCTTCTCGCACATACCGGGGACCCCTTCTCGCCAATGGGACCGGGGGGGCCCTGTGCACCCCCCCGGCCCGGCAGTCCGATGCCTCCAGCAGCCCCCGTGGGGCCCCGCTCTCCGGGGGAGCCCTGGGGAGAAGAGAGAGG
>NW_010573145.1:0-628 GCF_000687285.1 Phaethon lepturus
TTTTTTTTGGCTATCTGCTGATAGATACTTCATGAATTCTTCCTATCAAAGATGGAAGAATGCTAGGAAGGAAAGGAGAATGGGATTGCAAGGAGTGGCAGCCACAGATTTTTCTCAATTGTGCTTTGAAGAACCATGAGATTGCTTCAATGTCTAATCAAGGAGCTCCCTGCCTTTTTGTCAGCAAAAAATTAAAACCCTGGGTGGTTCAGAGGCCAGAGTGGACTGAGCAGCTGTCTGAGGGTGAAATCTTTCTTCTACCAAGATAGATTCTTGATAGATTTGAAATAAATAGTTTAATATTTAGTTTTACCTCATTAGAGTTCTAGCTGATATTTGTGTAAATTCCTACCTGAGTTAAGATCCAGGCATTGGGATTTTTGTGTGCACAGGTGAATAAACTGTTTCCTTTAGGAATAATAAGATACTATGTCGACATAGAACATTAGAGCAGTTAGCTCCTCTTAATCTTTCTGTCTCCTAACAGAGAGGAGTTTATCTAGTCTTTCCCTCTGAAGTTCCTGTGACATATCTGCAAATTTGGTGTGCATACAATTTGAGCCACTTCGTGAAAATCAAATACATAGAACTTGGATTGCTTCTCTTGACCAATGCCTTCCATTAAAGA
>NW_010573146.1:0-628 GCF_000687285.1 Phaethon lepturus
GGGAAAGAGCAGTGGTGCTGTGGGAAGGAAGGGAGCTTTGCATGTAACAGCCAGAAAGGACTGTCATCCTCTGTCAGTCCTGTCACCCAGCTGTGAAGATGGCATGCTGTATTTGTATTCGTTGTGGCTTCCTGTTGATAGTGACTATGAAGTAATTACTTCTGTGAAAATTTCCTTTTGAATTGCTTTACATATAAAATATTTCCGATAAATGATCATAACTACATATACAAATTAAGTACAGTAATCTATCAGACTGGAGAATGAAACCAACTGAGGTGGTCTACCACATAAAAATATAACCTTTTGAACTTGTAGTGTGAACAAAATACATCAACACTACACTGCTCTCCTCTGAAATAAGATTAAAATCAGAAGTTCTAGGCTTGACCCAGGGAATTTTTGCTTGGAACCAGGTTCTAGAAACTCTGAAGAATTACTTCTCTCACCCTAGCAGAAATGTACTGCATTAACTAGATACAGAAGCAGACCTGGAAAAGAATTTTTAAAAATCTCACTTTCAGACTTTGGCACATATCGTTCTCCTTCTGCTGTCTGCAACAGCTGGCTTATCTGACATTCCTTGGCAGGATTGAAAATGAATAAATATAAATGGGTATTGATGGTA
>NW_010573147.1:0-628 GCF_000687285.1 Phaethon lepturus
ACAATCGGTGTGGTTTTCAATTCCACATCATGTTGTTCCAATAGGACAACTCAGGTTGTTGTCTATCCCCCCTTGTGCATGCAGGTTTGGCTGTTGTAAAATCCTTTCACTCATGGTTTGGCAGGCTGTTTAGGTCTAACAATCCTTGATTTGAAGACAGCTGTCTTGAATCACCATAAAGATATGTGCTAGGAGAGAGCAACTCTTGCGAAACCTGTATTCTACCAAGAGTCAATGTTGAACACAGAGGCAATGGTCCATTCTGGGGTGAGCTGTGGTGCTTCAGCCTGAATGAGGACAGACCCTGGGACATGCGAAAGTGCCTTGCAGGAGGGTTGTACAGCCATGCCTGGGGGTCAGTTTCAGAGAACAAGGGCTGCAGGATCTCTGTTGCAACTCTGCTGTGTGCCCGATAGTCATGCTAGGACCTCTCCAAAGGGAAGGGGAAAGCAGGACAAACACTTGTCAACATGTTCCGAGCTGGGCCCTGCATTTAACTCTCTGAGAAGTGGAACGGGCTGAGGAGCCTGGCTTGTCCCTGCGGCTCCTGTCCCTGCCCGCCTGGGACAGGGAATCCGCCTCCCTGCCAAGCCCGGACACCGCACCGGAGGCTCCCGACGCCCTGCAA
>NW_010573148.1:0-623 GCF_000687285.1 Phaethon lepturus
GTGACTAGGCTTCTCTGCTGGCGTGTGAATTCTCTCAGGTTGAAGATACAGTAAACTTATCTTGCAGTCACAGGTCAGCCTGGGGAACTTAGATAATCACAATAAAGCTTACTATTGCATATGTTCAAAATAACATTAGGAGTCTTCAGACATGGTGCAGCACCTAATATAAGTAGTGAGATTTAGATGTGACTGGACAAATATGTAAAGTATCTACAGATTTAACCTTAAAATCAAATAAGAGGCATTTCAGCCCCTACCCTCCAGCCTTTATTTGATTCTTATTGTTGCTGTCCGAAAAAAACCCAGGTGGTTCTCCCATGTTCACCTGTCAGGACTGGTCACAGATGTCTCTTTTTCCTTTTCTTGTATCAGCTCACGTTCTCTTTTTTTCTCTTCTCTCTCAGTTTCTCACATAGCTTCTGCTGGCTCTCTCCTGCAATTAATAATCTAATGGGCACCTTTGTCTTGTCTCCTGAGTGCTCTCTAGAGTTGTGAATAGAAACCTGCAATACGACCATCCCCGCCTTTCGTAGAATCATAGAATCATTGTGTTGGAAGGTAACTTTTAAGGCTATCTAGTCCAACCCCACTGCAGGGAGCAGGAACATCTTCAACTAGAT
>NW_010573149.1:0-626 GCF_000687285.1 Phaethon lepturus
CAGCTGTAGAATTTGTTTGCTTTAATCACTAAGCATTGGATGTTCAAATGTTCTGATTGTCCAGTTGGTAGCTCCGCTGCCTAAAGAGGGAACCTGAGTTTATAACGGAAGTATTTAAAGACCTGAAGTTAACCTTTTTGAAGGTCTTACAGAAATCAAAGAGTATTTCTTTCTGGTTATTTATTCCGAATGCAACTTTGTGGTTAGAACCTGACTATCTTCAGGTTACAATAGCTTAAAATGGCAAGATTTATACATTAGTATTTTCTGCTTCCTACTTATATTCTTACTTCATTATGTTTTTCTAAATGTAATGTGATAAATTTTTGGTCTTAAAATTTATTAGCCTTAGTTAGATACTTGATATCAGACGATTTACTTGCTGCTTGATATCATGCATTCCTTTCCGAATAAAACGGAAACTTCAATCGACTCCTTCCCAACTGCCTTTGCTATCCCCTGGGGTCTTGTTAAGCTTATTCAAGGTTTTTGGCTTCTAGATCACAATGATTATGAAGTAAGTATGTTGCAGTTTAATTAGACATACATTGCAGTACAAAGCTGTCATCTAAAACATGATTTTAAAAAATCGGTGCGTAGCTAATACCAGGTGCTAAAACCATAGA
>NW_010573150.1:0-576 GCF_000687285.1 Phaethon lepturus
TTTTTTTTTTTTTTTTTTTTTTTTTTGTGGCGAGGCTCCGTGTCAGGTGTGCTGCGTTCCTGCCTGGGCTCCGCAGTCCTGAGTTTGTGCCTCTGCAACTCCACAGCATAAAATTATTAACAGGACGAGAAGAATCCCTTCACTCTCCCCCACTGGCATGTGAAAGTCATTGTTTATTTATGGTAAAATTGAACCATTTCCTGAAGGTCAAGGATTTTAAAAGTAACTCTCAGAAATAAGAGTTTTCATACAGTCTGAGACAGGATCCCCTGGAGAGCGCTTGTGTTTGCTTTTTCTTCCCAGTTTCGCTCAGTTAGTCATGAACAAGTACTTACCTCGCCGCTGTTACTGACCATTACTGTATTTAACAAGGCATTGAGAAAAATATACTACAAAAAAATAACGCAAAACTACTGAAACGACATTTGCTATGACCATGGGTAAAAGCCAGCATTTTAATGGTAACCAGTATGAGTCGTGTGGAGACCTAGTGAGGAAGACTGATTTTTTTCACGATCTGCACAAAATAAAATTTCTGCTTTTGTTGGAAACACATTAAAAAAAAATACTACCATC
>NW_010573151.1:0-628 GCF_000687285.1 Phaethon lepturus
CCCACTTGGTAATGGTGCTGCCCTCCTCCCACTACTCCAAACTCCTTCAGGAGGAATGTTTTCATTGAGTTGACATTTGGCAGGGAGACAGGCAACTCAGACATCTTCCTAAGCATTTGGGAGGCCGAGGCCAGCTTTACTGGCTGTTACTTTCTCTCTGGTAGGACTGTACTTTTCAAGCAGCATTTGGCCATCTCATGATATCGTATTAATCCTTCATGGGTCCTTAGTATCTTCAGCTGTATCTTTTGGGTTTAGATTGTCTTTAGCAGGAAATGTACGACTTGGAGTAGCTAGAGCAAGCATGTGGGAGCTGTCTGCCTCTGTCTGGATATGTACCACGCCCCCAGTTTGGCAATATTTAGGTGCATTGTATTTATGTGGTGTAATTCATTTCCCCCTGCTTCACGGCAGAGGCCAGTAAGCATCACAGCCTGTGGCATCCCTCCTGCCCAAGGCATATGCCAGGGCATCTTTGATACTCCCTCTCCTTTAACCCTGGAATTAGTTTCAGTCCCCAAAGAGGAAAACTGCACTGGTAACTATGCTGGATAGGAGACCTTGTTTGAACACTGAGGGCTTTAAAGGTTACGTTCCAGAAGTGTTCACATATGGGAGGAAGGAACCG
>NW_010573152.1:0-629 GCF_000687285.1 Phaethon lepturus
TCCAACCTTAATGATTCAGTGATTCTGTGACAATCAGGTGTGGACTTGAGCTGTTATGCAGTCTGCTCTTCTATTCAGATCAGGTTTATGTCTGTCCCTATGAGTCAGAATGCTAATAGTCACACAGCTAGCTTAAAGATTGTATGACTTTAATTGCATTCTAATATTTTATAGCTTTTCTCATTTGTGATTCACTAAGTTAAGACAGGAGCATGTTTTATGCTCTTCTTGTAACCATCAGAACTTGAAATTTTCTTTTGAGAGAGGTTTCTTATGGATTTCCTTCAGAAGCTGCAGATTTAGTAGTAATAAGCTTAATTATTTCAAGTATTATAATAAAATAATGAGAACTGACAGCACTGCTTGCAAAGAGAAGGTTTTGTATTTTTTTAAAATTGTGCTGAAGACCAACTCTCCTCCAATTTAGTCTTGTCATACTATTAGAACATTATATGCCCCAGTTGTTTGGCAGGATGGTGCAATAGCAGAAGCTTGGTAACATACAAAAAAATTGTTATAGTTACTATGGTTTTAGGTGAAGGAGGGATGTAAAGAGAAGAGAAGAATACAAAAATAATAACAGCAAAGAAGAATTGGAGGTGATTGTGTGTCAATAGGCTGAAAAGAAC
>NW_010573153.1:0-614 GCF_000687285.1 Phaethon lepturus
CAGGCAATGTACCAATTTTTTTCCCCTTACCATCCTAAGTGGTAAAGTGCAAGAAGATCTAACTGCATGTGAAAAGTGCTTTCCTTGAATGCAATGGCTTTATGCTGGCAACAGCCCCATATATCCTTGTCTTCCCCATTCCTGAGGGGCTGGAATACTTTATACCATTGACCCAATGCTCACAGAGGAAGTGCCAAATCCTTTCTGCTTAAAAAATTTTATGGATCAAACAAACAGATGGAAAGCTCTTTACCAGATGTCAACAAATAACAGCTCATTGCCAAATTCTGATTCTGACAGGATATGCTTCCAGTACTGTCAGTGACATGTCTGCTTTATCATTCTCTAGGAAGATCCAGGTTTAAAAACCATATGCTTTGATATAGCAACAAATAAGTCTTTAAACAATTCTGCTAAATGGGTTACTACCTGTTGTAATGTTATTAACAAATCAAATGCAATCTAGTGATCTTCAAACTGCTGGAGTCTCTAATGGGGTGTTACACTCAGTCTCCGTGAGCTACTCTGCAACCTTCCCAGTTGATGTCTGGAGGTGCTGACCCTGCCCAGGCCAGGAGCGAATGGGTGGTGGTAGATGCCCCATCCCTGGAAAC
>NW_010573154.1:0-630 GCF_000687285.1 Phaethon lepturus
CACAGAAGCACCCCAGGGATGTGGCCATCGAGGCAGGGACATGAGGACAGAGGAGGAAAGAGGAGTTTTATACACATTTGCCATGAGGCAGCCAGAAATGTACAACCCAGCGAGAAAGGCAGAGCGTTTCCCTCCTGTAAATCAGCTCTCCGTGCTGGTGCCCACCGGGAGACTTTCCTTTGCTCAGACGGTTATTTCATCACTGGGCTTGGGGCTGACGAGCAGCTCGCCAGGGCTGCTGACGGGAGGTGGCACTGCCACGGGACTCCCTTGACGGGACAGAGCCAGGGAGATGAGCCGGTACGTGGTGGGCCACCAGGGACACAGTTCGTTTCTTTGCAGGACACCGGAGCTGGATTTAAGGAGGCTGGGCTGCTGCCGGGAGAAGATAGGAGACGCTTCTTTCCTTTTTCGATCTGGCTTCGGGGCTCAGAATCTCACTCCGGAAGATTTGACGGAGGTGGTCATGACACACCTCCGTACGGAGGACGATCCCCCACCAGAGCTGAAGTTGCCTCCTCCAGCGACGCACATCCTTCCACTTCCAGAAGAGAAGCCACCGCCGTACATTCCTCCTCCCATTCCACAGCTGCCACCCATGCTTCCCCCTCCAATGCCTCCTCCGACTCC
>NW_010573155.1:0-630 GCF_000687285.1 Phaethon lepturus
TGGGAAGGGGAGGTCACATTGGTCCTCCCATTCCTTGCTGGGACCGGGGACATTGCAGTGACCAGTGTGGTCTCATGTTCTCTCTACAGTTGGGCTACAAACTCGGGCGAGTGAAGAGGGCTGAGGTGGGTACTATGAGTTCTGCTGTCCCCAGACCCTCCCATCCCACGGCCACAACACTCCAGGACATCCCAGTATGCCTCAGTACACCTAATGTACACAGTGCATCCCACTGCAAACCCATAGAACGCCCATGCACCCCTCTGTTTTTGCAGAGAGGCCTCCTGCCCCAGGGCCCCCATTGCGTTCCCATCCATGTCACTACAACCCAGTACACCCCAGGATGCCCCAGTACACAGCCACACACCCAAGTGGTCCCCTTCCCCAGGAGCACCACTGCTTTCTGTGCACCACCAGACAAATTCATGTACCCCTTTTTTCTCCAGAGGCAACTTCCCCATGGCCCCCATTGCTTTCCACAGCATCCCAGTGCACCCCAGTGCAACCCAAGCGTGGCCCTAACCCTCCCTTTTTCTCTGTAGCCCCCTGTGGCTGACGAGGTGGAGCTTGTGCGCCAGAAACGCATGGCTGCTGTTGATGTCTAGGTGAGCAGCATCATGGGGTCTCCAG
>NW_010573156.1:0-619 GCF_000687285.1 Phaethon lepturus
GGAGAGGATGTCTAAGGCCTTGTTAAAGTCCAGGAAAGCACTTTCCCCTCCCACAGGGGTTCAGCAATGTTTTTCTTTTCTTTCAAGTACCTGGAAAAGGCTGTAGGAGGACTTGCCCCATCACCTTTCCAGGGACTGAGGTGAGGCTGACCAGCCCGTAATTCTCCCAATCCTCCTTCTTACCTTTCTTGAAGATGGGTTTGCTATTGTCCTTTTCTGAGGATCTCGGAACCTCCCTGATCACTTGGGCTTTTCCAAGATGCTTGAGAGAGGTCTCATGATGACACTGGCCAGCTCCACCAGCATCTCGTTGCTCCTTCCCACACCAAAAGCCGTCTCCATGCCCCACACTTCCAGAAGAGTGCCTTGGATGCAGCACACACCTGTGCAGGTCCTCCAGCACAGTTCAGAAGAGAACTAGAAGTGATTTCTTCCGGCAGACCTAAAGCATCAATGGCCTCTCTCTTCCTGAGAGTTTGTCTCAGTGCTCCCCTGCTGCCAGGGCTTCTGGTCCTCCGGCTGTAGATGAGCAGGCCTGAGAATGGTGTATCAAAAAGGTTTTGTCCAGCTGTCTCAGGAGGGCTCTTCTGGACATCACAGAGACAAGGATGAGGGTGCT
>NW_010573157.1:0-626 GCF_000687285.1 Phaethon lepturus
TTCTTTCAACCATTATATGACTTTAAAGATTGGTTTCTCTCATTGTCTTAGCAGCTTGCAGAATTTTTTTCCTCCCTTCCCCTCATCTCCACCTCCCATACTGGCTTTGAAGATTTCATCTGCAGCTGCTCACAGTGGTATTGTCCATCTGGAAAACCATGCCTGCCAAGCCTAAAGTTTCTTGTGGAGCTACTGTTCTCAGCAAATGGCTTCTTACAAGCCTTACGTTCTTCACCAGTTCCCTAGACCTCTTCGCAGTGGCAACTGGCAGCCCCTCCAGCAACAAGAAATCACATAGGTCCTCATTAGCAGTGCAAGGCACTCCACAGTGGGAGTTCTTTGAATCAGCTGCTGTGATGTCCTTAGTATTTATGTCCTGAAAGAAAGGCTAAAAATACAGGCAGTGGTGACACAGAATACTTCTTGCATGTGACTTTCAAATCCAAGGCAATATTCTCACCTACTGTACAAACAGGCAGAAACCTAAATCTATCCTATGGCCAAATACATGTGTATGTGTTTGTGAGCACATTTAACGCAACCCTTAAAGCTGTTTTTAATGTACACACCACTGCACAGGATATTGGAAGTGCAATTATTGTTTGGTCAAGCATTGGAACAGGCTG
>NW_010573158.1:0-628 GCF_000687285.1 Phaethon lepturus
GGATGGTCAGGATAATGAATGTGAATAGCTGGTGTATTCCTGTTACAAAATAAAGCAATATGTATGTTTAAATTGACTTTGGAAGCAGGATGTGACCCAGGGTGACACATTTCATAACCAATTATTGCTCCTGAAAAACATAATCAGTTTATTTTTCAGGTAAGACAAGGTACTAAATTGGTTTTGCCAGCTCTTGAGATGTTATCATTCTTAATGACACATCTCCAAAAGTCATGTCATTATGGGTGAATCTCAGTTAAGAAAAAGAAATGTAAGGATGAGATTCATCCTGCCTATTGCTGAACAGCTAGAAATGGGGTGCTCAGTCTAGGTTTCCTCAACAGTCAATGAAATCATGAAGTCCCTACAGATTTGTGAGGCTGTTGGAGGTGTTTTCTTTCTATGCAGAGTGACTAAGCTAGATTTCAACTAGACCCTTAACTTTAAGAAAGTTGGAGATAGTAGAGATAAAGCTTACCTTAAACTCTAGCTGTTTCCCAAAAAAATCTGCTATAAATTAGCCAGAAAGGGCAAAAACAGACTTGAAATCACCAGGTAAAATGGCAAGACATAGAACTCACTCATTAGAAGTCCTTTTTTTTCAAGGGTTGAAGCTGTTTAGCTTTGT
>NW_010573159.1:0-632 GCF_000687285.1 Phaethon lepturus
GCAGGAGACAATGGCCGGGATCATCACGAGCCACCCGATTAACCACCCGCCACGAGCGCGGAGAGCAGCTCACATCCCCTCACCTTCCTCCTCCTGTGCTACCTGCCAGGAAAGACGTTTCTTGCCTGCTTTTAAACTCAGACCGTCTGCAAGCTCGCAGATACCCTGTCTTCGCTTCAGGGAGTTCAGGGGACGCAGCAAGACATAGACAGTTCTTCCAAGTTTTGCAGAGCCTCACGTTTCCTCACGCGGTGGATTTCAGCCACAGCGCGTTGTTACATCTGAGCTGGGCGCCCTTTCCTTGCGTGGTTATTTCAGCAACCGTTTTGGAAAGGGGAATAAGAAAAAATTGCTGCTGCTGCATCAAAAAACTGAACGGCACCGTCAGCACCGACAGTCCCACAGCGGCATTTGTCGCTGCTGAGCTGTGCTGGGCAGTTACAGGGCAGCCACGCTTCTGCCCCGGGCCACTCTCCCTGAGGAGTATCTGCCCGGGCACACGCAGAAACGACACATTAATTCGGCTCCGAGCGTCTCCACGTGCGACAGCTGGATGCGGAGAACCGCTTGTGCCCCTGCGGCAGCGGGGATCAGAGGTGCTCAGGGCGCAAGCAAGACGCGACACTCGGGCG
>NW_010573160.1:0-631 GCF_000687285.1 Phaethon lepturus
CCATAATCTTGGATGAATGCTCTGGTTCATCTAAGACAGTATCTAAGAGTAGCAAGTGCAACTGTTTTGTGGGGAACTGCAAGGAGTGCCGAGAGTTTGTAGTACTGGTACAATTTGTTCTCCCAGGGAAAGTTTATTGTTATTAAAGGTCGATTATTTACTCCTGTAGCATGAAGTTTCTTAAACTCTATGGATATGGGGTTTTTGTCTGTCTCTGTAGAGTTGCTTACACTAGCGCAAAGCTGGCGTAATGTTGCTGTGCTGATTTTACACTGCTTTCAGCCCCTGGTGTAAATGCTTGCCCAAGATATTCATCACAGAGAATCAGGCACCTTTTCAGGAAAAACATTTGCTCTTCCAGCTCTAGACAATCTTGTTCTTTTTTCTGACTTCCTGAGCATTACTAAATGCTGCCAAGCTCTTGTCCTTCAAGATCTCTTGTAGTAATGAGACCTCATTATAGCTTAAAACAGCCCTCTGCTATTCACCGTCTTTGAGAGATGTTACAATCCATCCCCTTATGACAGAAGCACTTGGAACAACTCTTAGATGAGTGGGTTATGTTCTGACTAAGCATCATGGGGCATGGGATGAAGTGTTTGTGGCCTTTCATGATTCATGGGAGACAGAA
>NW_010573161.1:0-631 GCF_000687285.1 Phaethon lepturus
AAATGAGTCATGAGACCCTAAAAACACAACAGAGGAAAATGATCAATACTGTATTCATCTATTGAAAGTCATTAGTGATTCTTTCTTAATAAACCTTATTTTCCGACCTGTACCAACACTCACCAATGGATTCCTCCCCTGCCCTTTTTGTCAATACACTACATTTGTCTGGTAGCATTTACCCCACCAGCACCTGGCAGGAACTTGAAGAAAAGGTAGGGCCTGTTTTACTGCTTGTCTGGGCACTTCCTCACTCTCTTCTAGCTCTTAACTCCTTTAAGCTCACTGAAGCCAGTTGGATCTGAACGTCAAAGCAATTCTAGAGTAAGTCCAGCAAAGATAGTCACATAATAAACCCTTAGAGCCAACAAGGAGAGCCTGGCCGGGCACACTGAATTGTGCACCATCTAGTTTGTAGAACCAAAGAAAAAACAAAACCAAACCAACAACATTCCCCACACACCTTTATAGCCAGCTAAAATAAGAGTTGAAAAATGTCAAGGACATGTAACCGTTCTGGCCTTTTCTTTATTTCAGGTCTCATCTGGTCATCAATAAGGTTACTGAATGCTGCTTTTTCTTCTTAAGTTTACCTTTTTAGCTTTCCTTTGCTACATAAGTACAACAGATA
>NW_010573162.1:0-628 GCF_000687285.1 Phaethon lepturus
ACCTGCACACAGCGCCGCACATGGCCCCACAGCTCCTGCCCTGTTCCTTATCTGGTCTCTGAAACTCTGTCCCCATGCCGTGACCCGCCCCCCGCCCCCCCGAGCTCAGAGCCCCAGCTGTTTTCCCCTCGCTGCCCAGCAAGCACTGCCATGCCCTATGCGCAAAGTGGGCTCCGTCAATTATGCAGCAGTTCCGCCTCCTGCTGCAGCACCAGCCTCCTCGCTCTGCCTCTTGGCCCTGAAGAATTGACGGCAGTGAGCACAGCAGCAGTCCCAGCATCCTTGTTGTGCAGGGGCCAAGCCGTTAGGAGGCATGGGGCCAGACACGCAGGAAGGCCACGGGCTACAGGGTCAGTCTGAACTGTGGAGGACTGGGAGCAATGGAAAGCAGAGCTCACCGGCACGTTAGAAAGTGGTTGCAAAAGTGGGATGAGGCTTAAGAAATGCTGACTCGTAATAACAGGAAAAGCCAGAACAGACGGATCCCACAGGCGCGCCTACACGAGAACACCCAGACTAGCACATTGGCCTGCTTTGTCTTTGGGCTGGAAGTCCTCGCCTCTGCCTGCTGTGTTGTTAATCCTAGACCACCACCGCTGTGCCTGTGCTTGTGCACCATCTCTGGTCT
>NW_010573163.1:0-623 GCF_000687285.1 Phaethon lepturus
CTAGTGTTTCTGTGATTCTGTGATTCTGTCATTTATATGAATATTGTCTTCACCAAAATTGTACGCAGCTGCGTAGGGCTGCGGCACACTGGGAAGGATGGACGCTGTTACACCCACAAGGCGAAGGAAAGCCTGAGCCCCGCAGGCAGCTGTGTGCGCAAGGCTGGCGCTGCTCGCGGCAGCCTTCGGCTCTGGGGGTGGGCAGAGGCAGAGGCTCAGAGGCTCTGGACACTTAGACGAACACTTCATTTCCCGGGAAGGTGTTCGGATGGCTCCACAGCTGAGAGCAAGGATCGTTGGCCTTGCTTTGCTGCTGGCAAGACCCCCCCCAACCCGGGCGTTACCCTCATTGTGCCGCTGGAGAAAGGAAGGGGTGGAGGGCCCCGCAGCCCCGCAGCGCTCCTGCTCCCCGCTGGAGCTCTGCATCCCGGAGGCTGGCGAAGAGCTCGGTTTTCACCCAAAACCAAAGCGTTTCCCCCGCACTCGCCACGGCAGAGGCAGGCTAGAAGGGCAGACGAGAGCCCAGAGAGCCAAGGGCAGCGTCTGGGCATAGAGCCCCCTTTATGAGCCGAGAACAAAACGTGCATGTTCTGCGAGCCCAAACAGCGTGTTCTCCGTGCTCG
>NW_010573164.1:0-631 GCF_000687285.1 Phaethon lepturus
ATCATTTTAAAATTTAGTCTTATGACCTGAGACTTCCAGAAGCTGATCTTTTTGTCTCAGAGATCAATAGAAAGTGTCCCCCGTCCTGCTTCAACTGTAGTCAGGCCTTGGAATCTCTGTTATTTATTCCTTCACTGATTAAATTCACTGATTTATACTTTTCTTTAATTTCCATTTCTTCCAGGATTTCTCAGAGAAAGTATGGTAGGCTGGCACTATGGAAGTGCCTAGTTCCAGGACATCCTTTATCATGGGTGTGGATAGCCAATTCTCACTTTCATCCTTGACCTGTTCTCACAAGACACAGACTTGGTCTTCATTCTGGAAAGACCATCTAATTAATTACAGAAAATACTACCTCTGATAAGTAGGCCAAATTTCCAATGTTTATCTAGGTGCCTCCCACCTAAGCAGGCTTCTTTCTCCTTGATTTGTGATGATTGGGAAATTAGAAGTGAGAAATCTGTCACTTTAGTAAGGGCTTTGGCTGTCCTTAATTTCAGCTCATTTCCTACTGGTGGGAGTAATTCTTTTTTCCTACCCAGTCACTTCTGGGTTCTTTCCATACAATTTGGATGGGAGGTTTTTTTTCCAAGAGCTCCCGTTCCTTTATAGAACTTCAATTTAGGTA
>NW_010573165.1:0-633 GCF_000687285.1 Phaethon lepturus
GCCCTCTCCCCAAAATAACCCGAGGAGGCGCCATGATGGAGGCGTCGCCATGGCAACGGCGCCCAAACAGCCCAGACGGCGCCTATAGCTCCCCGGGGAACCTATAGGGATCCCTATAGGTCCCTGGGGGCCCCTGTACCGCCCCGGGGTCCATATGGCCCAGGGGTCTATAAGGGTCTCTATAGGCATCTACGAGGGCCCCTATAGGCCCCGAGGGACCACACGGCCCCTATAGATCCCTGGAGAGCCATATGGCCCCTATAGGATCCACGCAGTCCTGCGGGAGCTACATGGACCCCCTAGGTCCACGTGACCCCTATAGACCCCAGGGAACTCATATAGTCCCTATATACAGGAGCCATACAGCCCCCAAGGAAGCTACACAGTCCCTATATGACCCTGGGGGCCATACGGTCCCTGCAATAGCTGTAGGGTCTCTATACCCCCTCTATAGCCCAGGGGTCTCTACGCTCCTATACTGCCCCGAGGGCAGCAATCCATACAGCCCCCATACCACCTGCAAGGGCTCTGTGCAATCCATATGACACCCGGGGGTGCCCACAGGGCCCCTATAGCGCCCAGAGGGCCCCCACGGAACGCAACAAAGTCCATACAGCCCCTATACTGTCCCAG
>NW_010573166.1:0-634 GCF_000687285.1 Phaethon lepturus
ACTTACTGAGGGAGCACTTGATCTCCTCATCTAGATCATCAATAAAGATGATCAATAAAGATCTGGTCCTTTGGTCACCCACATGGGATGGAGTAAACCTGGCTTCCTCTGCTGCCCTCTAAGTGTGATTCTAGTAGTTTACTCTGCGGACTGTTCCTATAGCGGTAGGGATGAAGAGCAAAGCATCGTTCTCCAACACCTCCCCACCAGCCCTGCACTCTCAAAGACCCCTAAGCACTCTCCTGTTACTCTCCCACGGCATGCAATAACCACCCACGCTCTTGGGCTATCGAAACACCATTCTCTTTCAAGCTGTCATATAGCCTACACAGGATCTCGCACACCTCTGAGTGAAAAACTGCAAGAAAGAAAACAACTGTCTCTTAGAGTCACGGGATCTATAGGGGATCAGGGCCAAATGCTGGGTGGTGTTAAGGCAACTGGCTGATTCTAGGTGGGATTAAGCCTGATCAGTGGGAGTGGGACCCACCTGAAAGCACTGGTCTGGGCAGTTCCCTGGGCGGATGCTGTTAGCAGGGTACATGGTACCCTCTCTCCGAGAGATGCATCCAAACTGGGTTATGTAAAACTACTGTTAAAAATAAGTAATTCTTTGTATAAGACTAATTGATAT
>NW_010573167.1:0-634 GCF_000687285.1 Phaethon lepturus
AAAGGTAGTTTGTTAGGTAAACAGTTATTTAAAAACTAGATTTTTCCTAAATTCTTGGCTAGATTCAAAGGAAGTCAGCTCCCATTTTGCTATCAAGAAAGATCATATATTCATTGAGTTCAGCAGTAGATCTAGTACAGAAATTCTCATGAGGAATATTATTCCACTTGAAAAGGCCAGGTCACTGAAACTAAGGTTGGATATCGGGGGGGCGGGGGAGTTGGGGGGAAGAAAAAGAAAAAAAGCCTGTAAGAGTCCCCAAGCTGTGTATGGGAAATACAGACTTTTGAGGTACCTTAGGGAAAGGGGAGAAAGTAAGATGAGAGGCTGGAAACAAATAAAATAATAACAGTTTTTCCTTATAAAAGGACCTGCACACATAGGGGTTTTTCTTCCCAAAGAAGAAATAAATGGGAAATAAAGGAAGAAAGAGACAGACTCTTTCCTGAGTAGTAAGACCCTGTGGTCAGAGCTTTCTTATAGAGTAGACACATAAATTCAAGAGTATTCTCCAAACCAAGCAAATGTTTAGGATTTTTTTTCAATTCAAGGATATCTGACAGGATTATTTCACCTTAAAGTTTAACAGAATTAACTTCAATAGGTCAAATACATATGAATAACTGTAATAACT
>NW_010573168.1:0-637 GCF_000687285.1 Phaethon lepturus
CCTCTCTTCAGCTGAACCGGTTCTTAGGGCCCTGGGCAAGTTGCAGACGGGGAGGAACGAGCCCTGGAATTTGCTGATGGTGTAGGCAGGAGAGGCTGCGGTTTGAGTAGGAGATGGAGGAGGGAGAGGACAAAAGGGTTTAGGATTTGCTGCTGTTGGGAGGAGCACGAGCCCCCACTTGCTGGAGATGAGAGATGAGACCTGGGTGCCTGATGCTTTTCTGTTGTGTTTTTCTGTCCAGAACCTGGTGGGAGACCAGGAGCACCTGACGATCCAGGTGAGCGAGCTGGAAGAGGAGGTGAGCACCCTCCGGAAAATCAACAAGAACCTCTTTGACTTCTCCGCTCGCATCATCACCAAACCAGCCAAATGAAGAGGCAACCCCCTGCCCTCACGCCCCTCTGCCTCTCCCTGCCCAGCTCCTGGGGAAGACCCAGCCCGCCCTCGGGCACCTGCACACGTGCCAGCACGCCTGGCTCGCGTCCTCGCCAGCACCGGTCACGCAGCACGCGCCGGAGCATTTGCCTGCTCGGTCTGGCGTCCGTTCGATGACACGGGACTGAGACAAGCGTGGGGGCTGCAGGGCTGCTGCACGCGGGACAACACAGGGACCGTTTTCACCCCGATTCGCTGCTCG
>NW_010573169.1:0-636 GCF_000687285.1 Phaethon lepturus
GCAATGTCAGCGAAGGCACCTGTCCGCGCCCAGCGAGCCAGGGGCAACCCCAACCTGCCAGCCCTTGGGAAAGCCTCTCGTCCCTTCAGCATTCCTTAGTGCAGTGGCTTTTAAACCACTCTGTTCATCTTCTTCCATTAAACACAGCACAATGCTATGCGTTTTTGATCGTGACATAGTAATAAACACTTACGGACTTGTTTATGAAGAAATAGTTACTGTTTGATAAACAGTTTTAATGGAAAACAGCAAAGCTCCCTGCCGGAGTTTGGTACAGGACGGCTACGGATGCAGGGAGGGCAGCCCCGAAGCCACACGCTCTTTGCTTCTCACGTAGCAATTGCTTAAGAGCAGAAGAGGTTTTTGTAACAGCTCCAGTGCCCAAATATCAGGTGATCGCATGCTTTAAAGCAAATCTTTCCATCCCACTTGAATAAGTGTCTTTGCGATGAGTGCCAGGTTTAGTATTTGCATTTCTGTGGATGGCATCTTTCAAGCTTGCCTGGTGAGGCTGTGCTTCTCCAAACGGCGTGCGTGCGTGGCGGCTCCCACAACAGCTGCTGCGTTAAACAACCCCTTCCCAGCAGGGCGAGGACGAGATCCCCTCCGGGAGAAGCCCCGAGCTCCGGCCCCTGC
>NW_010573170.1:0-632 GCF_000687285.1 Phaethon lepturus
AAATTCAATTGGTTTTATTTTTATTTTAATTGTCCATTTTGTACAATAGAGAACAAAAAGAAGTCAAGAAATAGAGCTACTTGCTATTAGAAAATACAATTTAATTTCTTTTATTAATTTAGAATTAAGGCTTTTTTGACCCCTCTGAATTTCTTCTCAAGTGAAGTTCTGGGAAGTGGATTGATTTAGGAAGGATTACAATTGGTCTAAAAGTCTCCTGAAAGCTCTAACAGCACAGAACCATCTTTCTAAACTGCCCATAAATATCTGTAACGCACAATCCGCTGGGTGCTCTACTTACAAACACCTTGCACTCAACATGAGTTTGCCAGCAAATTCCTTCTCTGAGGAACGTTTCTCATGGAAGAGCACTCCTTTGTTTAAGATCTAGGCTTTTAGGCTTCTGGCCAGAAAGGCTTCAAGTAGCGTAGTTTTCAATTTGTTAACTTCATCTTTTAAGGAGGCAAATGGTACCTGTCGCATATTCTGAGGGTCTTATACACACTGTGAGTAACATCTTCATTATAATATTTAGGATTTGTTAAATTTTGCTAAGTAGAATACGATGAGGGATCAACAGATAGATCTTGGCTTTCATCAGAGATTGCTTTCCTCTTTCTTTAATTTTTTTG
>NW_010573171.1:0-629 GCF_000687285.1 Phaethon lepturus
TGCATCCCTTGCCAAGTTCAGCTCCAGCCGACATGCAATGCAAGTCAGACATGCAATGCAAACTTCTGAGTCCATATACAGTGCTTTTACCTTTGCAGAACCATACAAACATATTGTCTAACACTGAGAACCTTTACATGCTCAGTAGGCATAGAAACTAAGACACAAAGAGCACAGCTTACTCTAGGTTGCCCTCTTTCACCTGTTCTGAACTCCTGAAAGGCACTGCTTATCCACAGATACACTCTTGCTTGTGCAGGCACATGGGTGTAGGTCTCCTCAGTCTATTTTCCATTAACAGTACCCGGAGATGTCACTGTATCATATGGTTCTGCTTCAGGGCATTTGGCTCTTCTTTCTCCCACAATAAAAATCCTGTTTTCTCTGCTTTGTCTTACCAAAGACACATTTACAGTCATTCCAGTATGCTGGAGACAGTTTGGCTTCCCATGTTCACATCAGGTCCCTGTACTATCAGGGAGTGTCAGGAACGCTCTTTTTGTAGCTCAAAGAAATATACAAGTTTCTTCTTTGTATTATTGCCTGGAGCAGCAATATTTGTAAACCTGGAAGGATAAGCAGAGTGGCAAAGCACATGCCAGAATCACAGAATCGTTAAGGTTGGAAAA
>NW_010573172.1:0-634 GCF_000687285.1 Phaethon lepturus
TGCTGCATTTGCCTAAAAAAAGTTGTGGCTTGTTTGTTTGTTTGTTTAATCGTAGAGAACTCCACCAAAGAAACTGGAAGCATCAGTTCCTGTTGCGCTGCTGGATGAGGAGGAGGGGGATACGTGTGCCATCTGCTTTGAGCAGTGGACCAATGCTGGGGACCACCGTCTCTCGGCATTGCGGTGTGGACACCTATTTGGTTACACCTGCATTGAAAGGTGGCTCAAGGGACAGGCAGGGAAGTGTCCCCAGGTAAAATGGACGTTTCTGTGCACTGGAGAGGACTTGCTACCGGGTAACTTCTGCTGCAGGTGTGAGCCCTCTAACGGTTGCAACTGCTTGCTGCATGAAGACTCCACCTTTGCCTGCTGGCAGAAATAACAAAAGCCACCATTATTTTGGTGTAACTAGGCCAGGAACAACCAGCGCTGCTTTAAAGGGAGGATTCTGACTTGGATTTTCTCCCTGAAGTGGAGCGTTTGTGCGCGGCAACTCAGAAGTTTGAGAGTTCAAGTGCTAAACCTGCAAATGGTTTCAGAACACTGCACCGTGATCCTGGAGGGTGGGAACGGCAGACGGATTCCTAGAAGCAATTAGCTAAGCATAAAGATGGGCATTCTCTAATTGAATAGC
>NW_010573173.1:0-632 GCF_000687285.1 Phaethon lepturus
TTGAATGAGTAGGTGTATACTAGTTTTCTCACATTGAGATATGTTTCTTCAGCTATGAAATAAATAACTGATCATTTGAAATGAACAAACACATATGTATTTTATAATCTGAGATATGTAGTTATAGGACAGTAAGTTCCATGCTGGTGGATAGCAGTATAACGATAATATACAGCAGGTTTTCCCAATAGCTCAAGTAACTTTGACTGGAAAACTTGCTTCCAACAATTATAATCTGAGATTCAAAAGAAAAAAAATCATCAGTATAGTATGAAGTATTTTCAACCCTTTAGGGTTGTGTGCATGTGTTTTGCCTTTGGAGGCAAAGCTACAAACCATACAAAACCATGCCAACATACTTGAAGAGCTGTTGGCATTTACTACTTTCTGGTAATTTCTTCTGGAAAAACAAACAAACAAAACCTCAATCAAGCTAAAACACTCTAAGGGGCAATATGCTTGTATTTGTCAAGTATGTACAAGTGGAGAAGGACTCTTAAGTACTCAGCTCAAAAGAAGAGTTCTCTTAGCTATAGATTTTTGAAAACAGTTAATAAAAGTGGCAGTTCTTGCTCTTGAAAAGAGTACTGTCCAGTTTCAGAAAGCAAACATGCTTCCGTTTTCTCCCTTCT
>NW_010573174.1:0-634 GCF_000687285.1 Phaethon lepturus
GAAACAAGAACCTCCCAGAGCCGAACTGGCAGCTGTCACAAGTGGCACATCTCCATTTACCTCCATGGGGCTTTGCTGCTTTGTACCAGCTGAAACTCTCCGGGGTTCTCACAGATTTTGGGTGCTTGGGAAGCATTGGAGAGATCCTGCTCTCAGTCACAGTCATGAAAATCTTACACTGACTTACACTTGAAGGAATGGGAGAAGGTGGGACTGCAGGACAGAGCATCCCAAGACATGGGTGGTTTTGCTTTGGTCCTGTCCTTTGTTACCAACATGCTGGGTGATTTTAAGCATTTAACATTTGTTTGTTTGATCCCTCTTCCCCCTGCTCCACTATTCCACAGCTTCCATATCTGTAAAAGCTGAATATAATGAAATTAACCTCCTTTATAAAACATTCCAGAGATCAAATGGTGTTCCTCATATGGCAGCTAGATCCTAATAGTGAGCTCAAAATTTGCCATATGAGTATGCCAACAGTAGATTAGTAAAATCCTTAGTATTTGGTGACCTAATCTCCAAAAATATTTCAGAGATCTTAGAGAAAATAATCTCATAAAGTATGACAGATCAGATCTCTAACAAAGTATTTTTCCTATATGTCAGCTTACCCTTATAAATACTTGCAAAA
>NW_010573175.1:0-630 GCF_000687285.1 Phaethon lepturus
CCTTAGTGCATGCATTAGTTATCTCTTGAAAGTATTACAGTTTATTTCCTGTGAGCATTCATATTATGGGTTTAGTCTAATGGTATAGTAGTTATTCCTAGAACATACATTAATTATTCCCTGAAAGTAGAATAGTGGTATATAATTGTTTGTCCATATGTATTAGGTAAGTCTTAGTACATGCACTGTAATGTATTACTAGAATGTAATGTATATGGGGCAGATAATATAATGCACTCCGTACATGGGGGGGTAGGGGGGGGTACCTATGGCCAGGGGTTGTACGGCTGCAGGGTTTGGGACAAAAAGCCAGAGCAGGGTTGCTCTGGCTTTATGGGGCGGTTGATTTTTCTGGGCCGTTCATTCCGCTAACTTAGGGTTGGGTTTGCTGGTTTTGATCTTTTTTCTTCTCCTTTACTCCCTCCCCTTACTACTATCTCAGTCTGCTGTGAGGGGGTTGTTGGGCTTTGAGTGGTTAGGTCCGGGTCCGTGGTTGTCGGGGGGGGGTTCTAGGGAAAAATGGGTGCGGGGCGGGGTTCGTTACGGGGTAAGTATGATGTTGGAGCCGAAATTTAGAGGAAAAGCATAAAGGTGTGTGTGAAGTTTTGCGTAATTTTATTAATGGAACAT
>NW_010573176.1:0-635 GCF_000687285.1 Phaethon lepturus
AGCTCAAGCCCCTGAAATTTCTAAGTAGTAAGGAAACTTTTCTGGGTCAGTCTCAGTTTCTGGATCTGCCTCTGTGTAACATCTACCTGAAGAAGACCTTTCTAAATGTGTACAAATCCACACTGGGCAGCAGGACAGCACAGTTCCTTGTCGGAGGAAAACAAAAGCTATCCACTGCCCTAAAAGCTAATCCTGCCCTCAGGCCAGGTAGTGCAGCTCCCTTCTCCGTCTGTCTGTCTGTCCTGACTTACGGGAGTGCTGAAGCAAAGATGGGGCAAACTTAACGTACACGAGCAGAATCAGGGCAATCAGACTGGAGCTGCTATCGGTGGGGGACTAGTAGATGGTCCTTTGAGTCGGACGGCATAGGCTGAATTGTTTGTCAAGGGAAGGGAGTCGCAAGGAAGGGAGGTGGCAAAGGAGGCAGCCCCAGACGGGAGAAGTGGCAACATCTCCACTCCTTGGAAAAATCTCTGACATTCCTCTTAAAACCCTCCTCTTGTAAGCCCTGTCAGAGATCGAGATGATCTGAGATAAGTGTGTTTTGGTCATTAAATTCTGAGACAGGTTAATGTCAAAGCATAAACCATGAGACTACACAGTGCCAGAGAAATGGTCCACAAGGGCAGCAATCC
>NW_010573177.1:0-630 GCF_000687285.1 Phaethon lepturus
AAAAAAATGAAGGTATTGAACTTTAAGCACTACACTGCGTACACTTGATACAGTCAGAAGATCTGTAGGTAGTTTGGTATTCAGCTGACAAGAGGACAGCATACAATTTGCTTCTTATTCATCACTAGCAAGCCTAGAGAAGACTGTATTCTCCTTAGTAATCAGGAGAGAGCGCTACAGAACAGTAGTAAACCCAAGAGACCATCTCATCCCATTAGAAAATAAATTCAGTGTTGTGGTTCGAAGACAGGAATTCTCGGCAGTTAAAACAGTCAAAGTAGTATTTTCACATTGTACACGTTACAATTTGTCTATGGACTTTAGATCTCACGGAGTTCATAAAGACATCTACATGTTCAAGCCTTCTGCTTAAAAAACCTGATTGCTGGTTAACAGCAGGTTGGTTTATTGCATTACCCTGGTTATCAATCTCATCTTGATTTACGATAAAACAATCCATTGTTACAGAACTTACTCTACTGGGCAAAGATGGCATGGCAGAAAGCAATATATAGTCACAAGCTTCTGCTAGAATAAAAACAGAAGTGTAATGAAATGGCAAATTATTCATCTCTCTTTGGAAAGGTAACTATTCCAGGTCTGCACGCGACAGTGGGAATAATTTAAAGA
>NW_010573178.1:0-636 GCF_000687285.1 Phaethon lepturus
ATTCTGTGATTCTGTGATTCTGTGACATGATTCCTGCGCGAGAAAAGAGGGGTCACGTCAGGGCTCGGCATCCCCGCGGGGAGCCAGGAACAGCCCTGGAGCCCCTGGGAGGGCAGGGAATCCCGAAGGGCCGAGGCTGAAGCCCCAGCTCCCCCCAGGACGAAGCAGCCCCTGCCCGGGCCGCTGCCCGCCCGGTGGGATGGGATGAGGCAGGGATAAAGGCAGGCGCAGGCTGGCAAGGGGAGAAAGGTTGGGCGAGGGGGCAGGTGGTTTGTTTTTTTCCCAGATGGATCAAGGGCTTAGACAGGGGTGGCTGCAGAAGGAGGGGTGCTTGGAGGTTTAGCACTGTCCTTCAGCCCCAGCCAGACCCCAAGATGGGCACCCGTGGGGCTGACCCTCCACGTGCCGGCGGGGTCCAGGTCCCCAGGAATCACCTCATCTTGTGGGAAAATCCTCTGGCAGCTCCTGGAGCCCATCCACCCCGCTGCAGTGGCAATGGGGATGGCAAACGGAGGATATCAGGCCACAACGGGCCTGTCACTCATGTCAATAAATCCCTTAACAATAAGAGTTTGAAAACGCAGGTGCTTTCAGCAGGTTTCCAGCGAGTGCACGGAAGCTGGAGCAGCCTTCACC
>NW_010573179.1:0-633 GCF_000687285.1 Phaethon lepturus
TCCTTATGCATCACACCATTTTGTCTCACTGTAGCCACAGTGTGAAACATAGCCTGCATTGGGCTTTCCGTAGTTGACTCAACATGGCGTTCAAGATTTCCAAGGTACTAAATTACTAAAAAAGAAAAAGCTACATATTTTTCCTGGGTATACTTGCCATTTACCCTTCATGGTTTTTAATCCTACACGAATAGTCCAATTTAATTTTCTTTTAAATAGAACCTACAGAATTAATTTTTGCTTCATAAAGCTTGTACATAATTCACCACTTGCATTTGGTATGTGTGTCAGGAGGCATAAAAGAAGCACACATTTATGGGAAAACAGTTTTTGATTACTACTGATGATCATAAAGGCTAGAAGACAAGACCAGGTGACCTCTCTGTTATGAAGTCAATTTTTATGCAGAAAGCTTATGGAAATATTCTCATTAATAATTTAGATCATAAAATTAAAAATCTGACCCAACTGTTAGAAGCTGTCTTGCTTGACTTACGATTGCAATTATCCTCAAGAAGCGTAATTATGCTCACAATTAAGTTGTACTTCCCAATTCATCTGGACTCTCTTTTGTATTATGGAATAGATTTTTGACACTTTCCAATTCACAGAATCACAGAATCATTAAGATTG
>NW_010573180.1:0-636 GCF_000687285.1 Phaethon lepturus
CCAATAAGGAAAACTGTATTGCATCTGATCTATTCTGCAGGTTTCAATGCCCTTGGATGTTTGAGACAACAGTAGAAGAAAGTCCTGTCATGTTTAGTTTCATAAGTCTATGAAAGTGAAATCAGATGTCAACACAAAACTTCGTAAGTTAGCAGTATCAAGTTCTAACACAATGTAGGTAGAACAGCAGCAAATTATTTGATGCTGATATTTATCATAATTGGTCCTGTTCTGCAGAGATCTTAAATAGTGTCATTAAGAAAGGACGAAGAACTGACAGTTTATTTCAAAACCTGATTTAGTTCTTGCGTGTCAGTAGAAATGATCCACTTATTTAATTAAAGTGGTTGAAAATATTTTGAAATAACAAATTGATTCTCTTCTATCCTAAGAAGTCTAGATAATATTTAATTTATTGTAATGTCGCTCAACTTTTATATATAGCAAAAGAAGGATTTCCATTAGAAAAAAGCATAACAATGTTCCCCATACTAATATACATCCTCCACCAAAGTATTAATGTAAGATAAAGCCTTTTTATATAAGTGCACGGCTATTGACATTTGCTCCTGGAAAGCCATAATTTATTCAGGATGAAGACTACAGTTTTAAAAGCCACTACTTTTTTTTTTTTTT
>NW_010573181.1:0-639 GCF_000687285.1 Phaethon lepturus
GTGTCCCACAGGACTCACCTCCCGTCCCTCCGGCGTGGAGAAGTCAAGAAGCTCCAGGTCGGCGTCACTCTCCAGGGGCCGGTCGAGGTCCTGGAGGGTCCCGTTCACCCGGGCCACAAGCACCGCCTCTGCCAGGCCCCCCCTGTGGGGACACGATGGGGACATCGTGGGGACCCTGGGGACATTGTGGGAATCCTGCAGACCCTATGGGGATCACAGGGACACTGTGGGGACCCCGTGGGGACACTGGGGACCCTGCAGGGACCTTGTGAGGACACCAGGAACCCCACGGGGACACGAGGGACCCCATGGGGACACTGTGGGGACCCCATGGAGATACTGGGGATATTGTGGGGATCCTGCAGGGATCTTGTAGGGACCAGGGATCCCGTGGGGACCCTGGGTGACAACAGGAACACTGTGGGGACCCTGGGGACATTGTGGGGATCCTGTGGGGACACTGTAGGAGCCCTGTGAGGACCCTGTGGACCTTGCGAGGACATTGTGGAGACAATGGGGACACTGTGAGGACCCAGGCTGTCCCTGGCCGGGGAGAGCCGGGGCCCGCACGTACCCCAGCTGCGTGGCCACCTGGAAGGGGGTGGTCTGCAGGGCCCGGCCGGGCAGGCGGCCCCCCCC
>NW_010573182.1:0-636 GCF_000687285.1 Phaethon lepturus
AGAAACAATGACATTTGGGAATTAAACTTTTCCTCTATCAAAAAAGGTAATTGTAAAAGAAGGGTGCTGAAAGGTTTGCCCAAATGCAGGATGCTTCATCTGTTTCTACCAGAGCTGAAACTAAGATCTAGAGCTCCCACAGAAGCAGCTGTCTTAAGAAACTACCTTTGCTGATGGAAAATGTCACTGCTATGCAGCCAGCAATCTTCAGGTACCAGGAAAAGAAACTGTTAAGTTCAGTGTTGTGTGTTCACTTCTCTGCTTAACCAGTAACTCTCCGTGTGACTGTGTGTGAACCAGTGAGGTTATTCACTACAGCAGTTAAGGCTTTCACAGTGGTATCTGCACCTCCACTACAAATTAAATATTGACCCAAATCTTTGGCAAAAGCTCAGATCTGAATTGTATTTCAGGACTGAAAATTGCAAGCCTCAAGCTGAAGTCTAAAATATAGAACAGGTTAAAAAAATGCAGGACACAGACATAATTTAAAATCATTGTAGCTTTCACTTAGCAATGTTGGTTTTCCAGAACTGAAAAATTATCGACTGCACTTATTGCTGATTTACTTGTCATTGGCCCTTTCAGGTCCATTTTTTGTAATTTCAAAAATTTGTGATTCTCGTTATCTTCACA
>NW_010573183.1:0-637 GCF_000687285.1 Phaethon lepturus
GCACTGCAGGATTAAAGTGTTTTACCTTGAGACCTCCTGTTCTCATCATATGATTGCAGAAGGAAAAAAAAAAGTGCCTATTATACATCTAAGGTAAAATGATTCACTGCACAGAGTATCCACCATCTTCCTTTCAGGGCTATATTTCAAGAGGTTTGGCAGTGAAGCAGACTAGCTGTGTGAGAACAGAAGCCTCCACTGGTGAACAGGGAGAGTGGCTCTGTAACATCAGCCATGGAACAGAAAGCTGGAAAATGGGTGTGTGCATGTGTGTGTGTTTAATTTTAACTAACACTTAAACGTTCTTTAACTGAGCTGTTTCAGTTTGGTTTTTTTTCTTTTGAACACACAAATGAGACATTTTATATTTATCGCACATGCAAAACCTTGCCTGTTTCATCTGGGAAAGTGTATTTTCTCCCTCTGTGTAATTCCAGGGGTTATAAATGGGAGAAGGTGGTGAAAATACGTCTTGGTGAATTCCCTCCAGCCCCCCAAAAGGATATTTCTTTGTCCCTTTTTTTTTTCTTGTTCCCCTGGAAGCAAAAAGCAAGCAGATACTTGATCTCAAAGGCACGAGGTGGTGTTCAAGGCAGTGACAGTGGGGGAGAGGCGGCGCGGTGTGCTCGCCCTGCCG
>NW_010573184.1:0-637 GCF_000687285.1 Phaethon lepturus
AAAACAATCCTGCCACATTATCTACCCTGTTCTACTAGCTCCTGTAGCTAACTGAACCAACCTACTGCTTGGTTACCCAAGAGAACATTCTGGGAGATCCTGGGCACCGGCAGAGTGTTCTGCTGTCCCCATCTTAAGTATTATCATATCTATAGAAACGATGTACTACTGTATTGTTAGGAACTACAAGACTACACTTACAGAAACAAGAGTTAAGGTAAAAACAGATAGTTCTTTGTAAAACTGGAAAATAGGCACCCCTGTTTGAGGCTAGGGCTAACATTAACTAAATTGGTTTCTTTCCTAATTTCAAGTCCTCCTATGTCCTGATCTTTGTTATATACAATATAAAATTTTGATTCTTTAAGAGAGATGACAGGTGGTTTATCAAAGATTACAATGTCATCACATTTTTGTATATTCAGATGATGCCACAAAATGAGGAGGTCTTGCTCAAGCGAATAAACCATCAAAACACAATGAGATAATATTATAAGCACATCTCTCAAATTTTAGAAACTGCTTAAGCTTTGAGCTACATGAAATTAAAAAAGGCTTCTTTTAATGTCATGAGTTTGAAGGCGTATGTTAGGCTTTGACATAACAATGGACAGTAAGAGCAGCAATATTTTCACAG
>NW_010573185.1:0-637 GCF_000687285.1 Phaethon lepturus
CAGTCTTGTCCCAGTGTCCCTGCCCCCTCCCAGTGTCCCCTCCCAATGTCCCCAGTCCCCTCCTGGTGTCCCTCCCCAATGTCCCCAGTCTTGTCCCAATGTCCCTGTCCCCTCCCGGTGTCCCCTCCCAGTGTCCCCAGTACCCTCCCAGCATCCCCCAGTCCATACTGGTTGGGGCAGGGGAAGCTCTATACCGGTCTACTGGTTTGTAGGGAATCCCGCTGCTCTTTACTGGTCCCTAGTGGTCTACAGTGGGTCCTTCTGGAGTATACTGGTCTGAACTGGTCCGTAGACCTCCTTACTGGCCCACATAGCTCCAGACTGGTCTATAGTGGTCAGAGCAGGGGAAAGTTTCTACTGGTCTGTAGGGTTTCTTACTGGTCCATACTGGTCTTCTGTAGGGTCTTCTACTGGTATTACTGATCCAAAGAGATCTGTAGAGCTTTCTACCAGTTCTTACTGGTCTGAACTGGTCCCTACTGGACTACAGGGGTTCCTAGCGGATCCTACAGGATCATACTGTTCCACACCAGTCTGTAAAGGTCCCTATGGGTCTGTACTGGTCTATAATGGTCAGGGTATGGGAAAGTTTCTACTGGCCTCCAGTGGTCTGTACTGGCCCCTACTGGTCTACACC
>NW_010573186.1:0-639 GCF_000687285.1 Phaethon lepturus
GGGTTAGCCTGCCTGAGGCTTCGCCGGGGCTGCACCCGGAGACCCCGGAGCGAACAGGGCTCTCCCTTCGCAGCGGCAGATTTGGAGCCGTAGATTTTCACGGCAAAATTTTCCTTATGCTCCGAAACAGAGAGGTGTTTGTGAAAGCTGCGTAACGAAGAGAGGAAATGCACGGGGGAAAATGGCAACTTATTCGTCAGCTGACGAGACACGGGGCTCCGCTGACCTCTGGTCTGACCCACAAGAGCCATTTTTCTGTTTTTTGAGCAGCCAGTTGCTTGTGGGGAAAACCGCTCCTAATGTAGAGCGTGACACACAGCCTTTTCGATAATCTGTTTTGAGGCTTCTGCGGAAATACTCTGAAGTAACGGTACCACTGAAACATTCACCGTAATAATTACGGTATATGGAATACCCGGGTTTAGAAAGCTCGAAGCAGCAGCTGGGGGCATGTCCTGGATTTGGTTCTGCAGATTCTGGATTTGCTGCTTGTGCGAGTTGTCATTGCTTTGCTGTTCTTCCAGTGCTGCTGTTTGTCAATGAAGGAGTTTCTGGGTTCTATTTTTTTCAGTACTAAGAACATGTAAGTTAGTGTACTGTCGAAAACGTGGTTCGGTGAACAAGCATTGAGCTTCCAGA
>NW_010573187.1:0-633 GCF_000687285.1 Phaethon lepturus
CTCTATCCTGGCTGAAACCAGGACACTCAGTTTAACAACTGCAAAAGTTCCTCCCAATTTTCAAGTTTTATTTGCTGAATTCACAGAACACAAGTAATTGGGTAACTGTTGAAAAACTTCAGAAGAAATGTTGGAGGCAATAGATGTTTATAGCATACAATGTTGCTTGCTTTTATCTGACATCTTTAAAAGGAGCAGGAAAATGTATTCTGTAGTAGTGAACTGGGCATCAAGAAAACATTTGTTTTGTCCTTATGATGGCTAATACCTTTTGGAGATGTATGGAAAGCTAAATTGATAAAAGATTCAACAGAATAAAATTTTATTAGTGGATGATACTTAATGTTACATTAACACAGTTTTTAGGTATGTTAACTATTTCCAGTTAAACTATCCTTTGCTATGTGATTCAACAATAATAGCTGGATGTCTTGTATGATGGAATAAAGTAATTTCTATGCACACTGAAGCTCATGTATCACTGGATCTGATATAATTAATCTTATTTTTCTACCAGCACAGTAAATGTGACTGTGTGTGAAATAGAATCTGCATTTGTGTGCAACATTTTACTTAAAAAAAAAAAATCTTCCAAAAAGGAGGAAAATCACAGAATCACAGAATGGTAGGGGT
>NW_010573188.1:0-640 GCF_000687285.1 Phaethon lepturus
CTGGCAGCTGCCTATCCTGTGTCGTCAGCACATCCCTCCCGCTTACTCTCAGCTGCAAAAAAAAATACGAGTTAAAAAACCAAAGCTGATCGCCTAAGTGAGCAAAGCAGGATGCTGCTATCTCACAGCCTCGGCTCACAGCCCAGGACGGAAAGGCTGGCAGTTTCCACTCTACTGGTCTCAGCCTTCCAGGGACAACTTCACACTCAGACCCACCTGGCCTGAGCCACCTCCCTGCTGGCCCCGCCACCGTGTCCGTCACCACCGCCTGGCCCCAGCGCAGCGGAGAAAGTGGCGTAGGACCCATCTCTACCCCCGGCAGGCTGCATCACCTTGGGCGAAGCACTGCAGCTCCTTCCCCAGCCTCCGCTGCACAGACCCCTCGGTTGCACCCCTGGAGCCATGGGGACGGAAAGAGCATAGCCCAGAGCACCTGCTACGAACGGCACGCCGGCATGCGCATCCCAGAGCCGGACAAGAAACCGCAACAGCAAATAATGTGAAGGAGCAGAGGCGGGACACTGATCCCGAGACACGGCCACTTGTTGCAGTCACAGCCCAAGCCCCTGAAGAAGGACCAGAAGCCCCCCCAGTCCCGAAATCCTTCCAGGTCCCATGAGCAGCCCTGCCTCCAGGCACC
>NW_010573189.1:0-641 GCF_000687285.1 Phaethon lepturus
CACTGTGGCCGACATCTCCCAGGGTTTTTAATGCCAAACGAAGCCTGGTCTGTGCTGGGGCAGCTGGTCCCACTGCAAGGTCCCTGATTCAGGGCTGGCAATGCCCACCATGGGGACAGCAGTGGGTGGGGAGGTTAATTACCAGAGAGTGATGCAGCTGCCCACCCCAGCCTTGCCCCACAGCCGTCCCCACCACCCATAACCTGTTTCCCAAGCCCTCTGCTGATGGGGGGTCCTCAATCTGGGACCCTGAAGCCTTCCTGGGACCACTGGGGTCCCTGATCTCCACCAGTGCTGCACAACCTCTTGTCCCTTGTCTAGTCCTGGCTGGACTCCAGGACCGGAGTCCCAGATCACTGAGAAGCTCCTCTAACCCAACCCCACTCACAGCGCGATGGGCTGATCCTGATACCCCGCTCTGGGAAAAGGGTCTCTGGAAGGTCTGACCCCACCGGGGTGTAAATCAGTGGGATGGAGTCATGTCCTCCAGCCCTCCAGGCATGGAGCTGCTGATGGCAGGGTCCCAGGATCCCGCCGGGGCAACTCCCTGTCATCGAGGCAGGACTCTAAGAGGGTCACTGGGTCCCGGAGCCACCCAGAGAGAGACAAAGCTGGTTCCCCGGGTGAAAACAGGGCTGGGT
>NW_010573190.1:0-639 GCF_000687285.1 Phaethon lepturus
ATGGTCTTCTCATGTGTTTGTACAATGTTTGGCACATGCAACATTTGAGCCAATAGATGATATTTCTCCAAAGCTGACACAAATATTTAGAGATCTTGATGGGTTATTAGCTTTGGAAAGTCAGGTACTTCCTAATGGCAATCCAGTTTGGTTGCAAAGAATGCATGAAAAATCCTGTTATCTTGAAGTCAGTATGGAACAAGAAGACCAGTTTTCTCTCTTTATAGGGAGCAGCTGCTCTAAAAGAAACCTCTTCTGGCCTTCTCCTCCATGCCACACTCTCATCGCTTACCTGCCTTTCTGATCTTCGCTATTTCTACTGTATAAACATGTTTTTTGAACATTTGCAGGCCCAGCAGTCGATGCCAGTGCTTGCCCTGCAGAAGCCTATAGCCAAGCTTCTTCCCCCAGCAGCAGTGTGCACTTGTTGTGAGCTTCTTTTCATTCTGACAGGTGCTTCTCAGAATGAAAAGCAGAAATATACTCAAGAGCTGATCGATGTCATCAATAAAAAAAAAAATTGTTGGATAAGTAAAGCAGCCTTTTTTTCCATGCTGCTATAATCTCTACGTGGATACATATGCTTAAAATTATATTAGCGATCAAAACTGCAGGAAAACAATATCAAGCAGAAAAATC
>NW_010573191.1:0-640 GCF_000687285.1 Phaethon lepturus
AGTCAGAGCTGCCGCTCATCAGGAGCCCGCTATTAAAGTCAGGTTGCAACAGAAAGAGGTCTTAATTCTGTAATTGCAGACAAAAACTTTTCCAAAGTTCCCCCATAAAGTTGAAAAAAGGCTGCCCAACTAAACATATGTTCATTATGACAGTGGTTATAGCATTTACAAGGATAAGGGAAAACCAAGTTCAAAACTGCTTGTGCCTGATCTGAAGCAAGGGTTTGAATCTGTCTCACAAATTTCGAGGTGACAAAGCTACAAAATATTCAGAGGTAGAGATTCTCAATCTGTTCTTGAATTTATTCCATTTTCATATGTTCATATGTATATTGAAGCAGAGCCTTTTAAATGAGCACACAGATGAATCATGATTATGTGGGAACTGTTTATGCTCTAACTTCAGAGAAATAAATATTTTGAGGTTTTATTGTAAAAAATAGTTCTAACATGAAACAAAGAACCCAGAGCTCCAGGGTAAGAGCTTTGTGCAAAATGTACTTTCAACAGCCAAATTCAAAGTAAAAATAGAGTGCAAGTATCAACAGAATGGAGGACCCAGCCATGATTTAAAGGACAAGTTAGAGAGGACCTCTTGCTCTGTGCTGGTTTTGGCTGGGATAGTTAACCTTCTTCACAG
>NW_010573192.1:0-641 GCF_000687285.1 Phaethon lepturus
GCCAGCGCCCTTTGGGGCTGGAGTTTGTCTTCGTGCCTGTCCTGTTAACATACTTCTAATTAAGGAAAATTGTCCCCAGGAGCAGTGTTTATCCATGGAGCATGTTGCTGTTACAGAGACAGTCTTGTTCTCCGGGGGAGAGGATGTCTGTGGAGGGAAGAGACAGAAATTCCTCCAGATTATGGTATTATGTAAATGTATCAAACGGATCATTCCCTATAAAAAGGAAAGTAGGAAACCAATGTATTTGAGGAGCCCTGGGGACTGCATTCCTGACGAGCTTCCGTTCCTCTTCTGGAGGCGTTTTTGAACTAAAACATTCGGCAACTTTTCCAAGCTTTTTTACACAGCAGCTGCGTGTCGTTGGCTCGCCCGGTGCCCGGTGCCACGGGGCACGTAGCGCGGCCGCCGCCTGGGCTTCTTGCTGGGTGGCGAGTGGGATGCGGTCCCCGCCTCGCCCCGTGGGCTCTGGCTCGCATGGGTTTTGCCGGGAGCAGGAGGATGCAGCACCAACTGCCCTGGGAGGCTGCTCTCCGGGCGGCTTCTCCGTTTCCCGTGCAGTGCAGAGAAGTTCTGGTGCGGTGCCTGCTTGGGCCGTGGGCTGCGTGGTTATCTGTGCGCACTTCTCTGCGGCTGGCCGC
>NW_010573193.1:0-638 GCF_000687285.1 Phaethon lepturus
AGATAATACAAGATGAAATGTAAACAGATCTTGATTTTTTTTCTGTCCAGAACTGAATGCTTGAAATGGAAATGCTGTGTGAAATTTTATTTCTTTTGACCTTCCTGCTTGACTTTTGAACAGCTAAGCAAGAGGTAAGGAGTGTAGCCACACTGGTACTCAGATCCCCCGAGTGAAGGTTTCAAGCATCATTGTCATTGTTCAAAGGTGGTTTTGCCACGTTGCAGATCCTTCAACACATCTGACACATGACTCCTACTGAGACAAATGACATTTAGATGCCTAAGTAATTGGAAGGTTCTGGACCTTAAAGACTTGTATAAGCCATCTTTCATTGCTCAGTGAAGTCAGAGGAATTTTGACAATGAAATTTAATAATGGTTCAGATACATTCTCAAGGAGGAAATTCTAAACTTGCCTGGCTGGACAAAGACCCAAGGCTCAGTATGCAGAGGGGCCCTACAGGTATAGCAGATCTTTAGAGTAGTGTCATATTGTTGGATTTTTTTAAGTAGGACATAAAGAGTGGTAACACAAAACTTTCTTTAACTCTTAAATAACATTTCCAGTTACAGCAAAAGCATTTTACTGTCACTTGAATATGTGCAAATCCTTTCCATGAAATTCCTGTTCACCTA
>NW_010573194.1:0-639 GCF_000687285.1 Phaethon lepturus
ATTCAGTGTTTCTTTTTGCAAAAGCATATTTTTTGTGACTAGTATTTTAGCAAGTCCCAAAGCAGAAGGCTTTTGTGAATGCATGAGAAAAATAAAACAAAACCAAGTTTTCTATCTTAACGCTGGTTAATCCATTAGCAGAAATCTGTTATTTTACATGCACTTTTGTGTGTGCTTTGGTCCAAAAGAGGTTCAAAACTTATGCTGCTGGGATCTATGGGGTTTGTGTGTGTTTATTAGGGGTTTTTTATTAGTTTTATCTTTTAATAGTTTGTTTACTGTTATGAAATTTTTTCTTTATTGGCTTGTGACTATTTCCCTAAAGAGCGGACCTAGAATTTTTACACAGGAAAAATAAGGCAACAAGTTTGTTCTTTGGCAATTGCAAAAGCTCGCCTGAGCTATACAAAAAGATTTTTCTCTGCCTGCCTGCACAGTTTTTTAGTCTCTTGCAAGAAGAGGAGCAAAGATCATAGGAAGAGCTAGGGTGGATTGAACTTTTAGTCTTTGCAGTCTTACGTCCTGCGGTAATTCTTAAGACCCTGAGGTTCAACCCTGGCCTTTCTCTTGACACATCTGACAGCATGACCAATGTGTTAATTACTGTGAAAAGAAAGGGCAGCTGTGGCATTAGTAGGG
>NW_010573195.1:0-637 GCF_000687285.1 Phaethon lepturus
AAACTCCTTAGAAAAACAAGCTCTGCTTATTTTATCCCATGTGTAATCAAAAGGTCTCTGACTACTAAACAGGTACGTCTCCTGATGCAGCTTTTGCTCTAACTCCTGTTTAGTATGAGCTACAACCAAAGTCATCCAAGAAGTGTCCTGCACTCACTAGCATGCACCAGCGGGTAAAAACCTCCTCAGAGCAGTGCTCAGGTATTTCTCCCTCCTTTCCTGAATCCTCCAAGTCTCTCACAGCCTCCTCATAGCCAAATTCTGCTCTTCACACTGGGAACACCGCCAAAAGACACACGCACTCAGGAACTGCCCACCAGGTTTCCAGCTACCAGCAAGCAAGCCCTAGGCTACACGTTCTGGTACTGCGTGCCCGACCACCTCTGCTATTAAACTTAAATCAGACCTCTAGTGAAACAGGTGTGGAAGGACTTAGTAAACCAAGCACACAGTGTCAGCTCGAGGTGTACGGAGAACAGCCTCAGAGGCTCACGCTAACCAGAGCATGGCAACAGTCGTATGTTCTTTGGTAATCCGTGGCTTTCATCTGTGTCTTAGCATTCCCCCGGCTTTTGTTCCTTAGAAAGCAAAAACAAAACACAAGCAGGAAACAAAAGGAAACAAAAAAGAAACGAAA
>NW_010573196.1:0-641 GCF_000687285.1 Phaethon lepturus
TTGTAATGAGTATTGGGCTTAAGGCCTGCGACATTCCACATGGCAAATGCAGGCTTCATGGGAGCAGGATTACTGATGAGCTGAGTGCAGTGCTGACCTGGCCAGGAAGGCTGTGAGAGAGCAACCTGAGAAAAAAAGCATCAAAAAGGTTGAGACGAATATTCTCCCAGGAGTGGCTATCAGTTCTGGGAACTGAAAGGATTTGGTTTTTTTTCCTGTCCCTCAAAATAGCAGCACTTGAAACAGAACAGCCACCTCAGTGACAGGGCAAGTGTAGCGTCAAGGCAAGCCCACTGAGTTAACCTCCATAGTCACTCTGCAAGTTTGCTTTTTGGTGTTATCTTAGAAGTATGATCTGTGCCTTCAGCATAAGCCTTGTTTGAGTGTTTTGCAGCTGGAATACAGAACTCAGGTTTTCTACCTGGTTTGCCACACAGCTGCAGTCCTCCAACTGTCCTTCGCTCATCAGGATTTCAGAAGATTCACTGCGGTGACACAGACATGTCAGACTGCAGGTCAGACCTGGCATGATGTGGAAGAGCTCTCTGACCATCTGCTTCTTTGCATGTGTGTGGTGTGCTCCTGCCCCCCGCCCCTTCTGCTTAAGCAGTAGCCACCAGTGGCAGTTGTGATGGCTGCAT
>NW_010573197.1:0-638 GCF_000687285.1 Phaethon lepturus
TCAGGAGCCAAATGCAGACTATAGGATTTAGGGCAGATCGTGCAGGAAGAGGTGACAATTTACAGATAAAATGCCAAGGTATAGAGGTACTGATACTTTTATGTTCATTTAGAGGCAAGAGTGAAATGTTTCTAGGGGTCCAGTCTTGGAAAGATGGATTAGCTCTTTGTTCACAGTGTACACAAAATGCAGGATCATGCACCTTATCTTGAGGAAATTTTCAGTAAAGGTCATTAAAAACTGAAGCTGTAGCTTAGGGACCATATAATTCATTCTGTAATTAATGGGTTCCCCCCGGTATTATAGAGAAAAAATTCCTATGGTTTGTATTGCTTTTGTAAAATGGTTGCTCCCCTGCTCTCAAGGGACTGCGAAAGGTCAGTGGTGTTGAATAGATATGATTTATAAAGTACTCTGGGATGAGAGGTGCTGTGTAAATGTAAAATATTATTAGAGCATACTCTCCTTAATTGACATGCACTGAAATGGAATAGGCTGTGCCTCAAGAGCAGAAATGAGAAACCAAGTTAATGTGACGATAGCGGATTGTCTAAGGCTACTGACAATCTGCCACAGCGCAACTATAAATTCATCTCACTGACAGATTTACCTAATGCTGAAAGTTACTGCTGCTCATC
>NW_010573198.1:0-640 GCF_000687285.1 Phaethon lepturus
GCAATCGAAGGATTCCTTGGGGAGCCGGACAAGCACGAGCAGAGCCAGTGCCATGCATCTGCGGCGTGGAGGGGCTTGAGGAGCACCTCAACCAGGTCCCAAATTTATGTGGGCAAAGCTCAGACCCATTCTCCTCCTCACCAGGAGGCCTGGTACAGGGCTCAGGACCTCTGCGTGCTGCCTGCACCCTGGGGTGGGGGCTTAGGCCGGGCTGCCTTCGGGGGTTGGACCAGGTCCCCCACCTCAAGCACCAGCTGCGGCACTTGGGCCAATTCGTTACCCGCCCCCGCAGTCCTCCCCGCAGGAGGCCGGTTACAGCGCTTCAACTACACGTCATTACGCATTTTAAGAAGCTCCGCCATGTCTCCAGATCCGTCCTCTCCCACCGTTAATTCGCGGGCTCCTTCGTTCGGATTATTATTTTTGTTAAAGGGAACGGCGCGGGCTGCATCCAGCCCTTGTAACGGGGCCGGAGGCGGGGGCCGCCCGCACGATCGCTCTGCCCCGTGTAGATCCGGTAATAGTGGGGCTAGGGCAGCCCTCAGCCCAGGTGAAAGGGATCGAGAGGCGCCGACGGCCCCGCGTGGGAGGAACCGAAGGTTCGCGGTGCTCCCGGGGCGGGAGGGGACGGAACGACCCG
>NW_010573199.1:0-643 GCF_000687285.1 Phaethon lepturus
GCCAAGCAACGTGGTGTCACCTTGTCGTTTCCTCTTAGATGTCCCTGCGTCTCACCCATGCAGCGAGTGACGTGTGAAGCGAGAAGACAGTCGACTCTTGCTACCCTGTCGTGCTGTAGGAAATCCACTTTAGCCCCAGAGATGCTGATAGCAACGCTGTGTGTAAAACGTTGTAAATCGTTTTTTCCTTCCTTCGCCAACAAAATCGGTCTGAGTTGGGGCCTGTTTGGTCACCGCCTCATTCTCATCTTTGATAACACAGCTGTACTCGGTGTATTTTGTCCTCTGCTTTCTTCGGCAGGGGCGAGAGGGGTGTAAGGTTCAGGGAAGAACCTTGGATCTGAAGCTAACTCTGTGATTGCTAAGCGTCCTGCTATCTAGAGTCACCTGAGCTACTTGTCACTAAGAAGGGTCTGGCAGTGCTGGTGATGGACGTGTCAGTCTGCATGCTGTAGGTGTTCAGAAGTACGCTGCTTGAAGTCGGCTCAAGTCTCACCAGCAACTCCAGCGAGAGCAGAGCTGGTCCAGGAGCCGAGCATCCCGCCTGCGGGCACGCCGGTGCCGCACGCCCTGCCCGGACCGGTCTCGCTGGCTGCTCTGCAGGCATCGCTTCTGGGGCGGCCCTGCAGACGAGCGGAGGCTG
>NW_010573200.1:0-640 GCF_000687285.1 Phaethon lepturus
ACGACAGCAGAGTGGGCAGCCTTTCTGAAAACGCATTCCCAGCACGGCACCGGGGTTGCCCCCCTGGCTACGGGATAGCACAAAACCCCACGGGAAATCCCAGCTTACCCCTAAACATTATCCTGTAGGTGCTCAGGTGGACATGCTGCGCAAGCCCCAGCCTCCTTGGTCAGCAAGGTGCAGCTGATGATGAAGGTCAAATGCCACCATCAGAACACCTCAGGGACCACCAGTTGCCCTCAGGAGTCAAAGCGGGCCTAAGCTATCTGAATCTGCTCCCTGCTTTCATCCACTGCTTGGGTTTCTTTTTCCCAACGGTTCGTTCCAGCAGGAAGGCCTTATGTAAAAATATATGTGTCACTGTCCACGCCGATAATGGACAGATACCAGCCATGCAGCCAGTGACCTATGGCACTGGCGTGTCCCACAGCGTCAGTTTAATTCAGGCAGCGCAGAATCACGCCAGAGATTCAATTTAGACCGCCACATGGCTTGCAATATGCCAGGCCTTGAAAATCCTACACTGTTGTGAGCTTGCATTTGGTTTTTTGCTTAACTAATGTGTTTTATTTACTTCCACCTCTTTCCAAGCTTGTGGGCATCTCGTCTGAGCCCTCCTGTTCTGGGAGAGAAGGGGACA
>NW_010573201.1:0-643 GCF_000687285.1 Phaethon lepturus
AAACCCAACACCAAAACCCAGCTATTACATTTTATGAGGTTTACGCCTGTTTTGTTCTGACACGGACCTCACCGTTCCCCCGAGCAGACTTCCAAGCCTCCGTCCCGAGGTTGTGGCGGCAGCGGGGCTCCGGCTGGGTCGGGTCCAGCGACGGTAACTGGAGGAAATGCTAATTAACCTCGGCTCTCTAAAGACATACCGAAGCGGTAGCCATTTAGAATTTAGATCCTAACGCTGTAGTTTTTTGGAGAGTGAAAAAGGATCTCAAATTGGCAAGAGAAGTCCTGCCGTCTTTCACACATTTAGCCTACAAAAAACAGAGCAAATTTTTAAAACAAGAAAACCTTCTATGTTTTAGCCTGACAATAACTGATCCAGCAGAAAGAAGTTAGAAGAAAACGAGATCAAATAAACAACAGCTGTTTAGAGCAATGGATGTCAGCCACGTCTCTGAGCACTTTAACGGCCAGCAAGACAAGATGCAGGTTGTGATCCGAGTGGTGTGCGTTAAACTCAATGCCAGCGATTTGTTTTGCTAAGACACGTGGCAGCAGCGGAAATATTTGCTCTCTGAAGACCCTCTGTTCTCCCGTAGGTTCAACGGCAGCAGAGCGGAGCGCTGAACGCAGGGCCAGCCGCTCGG
>NW_010573202.1:0-632 GCF_000687285.1 Phaethon lepturus
ACCTTAATGATTCTGTGATTCTGTGATTGGTTTTAGTTATATGAATAAAATCTGTATATAATATTTAAGGCAAAGAAGTTGCTCTTATGGGAGATTGAGACATGAACATAAATGTCTAAGACGCATCTTGGTATTCTGTGTCACTATGAGTCTCCTTTCGGTGAGTCTGGTTTGGGTGATATTTTGTTTTTGTAGGATGTGCATGCTTTAATTAGCGATTTGGAGGATGAGGACTGTCAATTCTTTTGTTCTGTTTCTTCTAGCTCTGACAAGATTGTTTTATTTCTACCTGTATGTCTACAACTTTGAAATAAACTTTTAGATTCTCTAGTACTCAGTAATTAATTTTGGGGTATCTGTAGTGTAAAAACAGAATGGTGTATTGGCAAGGTTTTGTGTATTCAGACCTCTTTTTGATGTTTCACTAAGATTGTGAAAAGTTATGATGTTTCACAAAGTCTGATTTATGAATGAGGCTATTTTTCTGGTGTTTATGTAGGCTTGAATTGATCTGACTAGTTTTCTAGTGCTTTCATTTTTTTCCACTGCTGGTATATTTTTCAGATGTTCTCTGAAGGACACCATTTGATTTTTAAGATTGTGAAATAGGCATGTTTTACTAACTTTTGCAA
>NW_010573203.1:0-642 GCF_000687285.1 Phaethon lepturus
TTATTAGGGGGAGCTCTATGGGGCTCAGACAGGGGCTTTTCAAACTTCAGGCAAAGAAGAAAGACTTTTTTCCATCACTTGTACCCTTTTAATAATTTAAGAAAAACAAGGAAAGAAGATGAGTCCTCAGATTCACAAATTTTGGACTGAATCATTATGTTGCATCAGGTCCTATACATTAGTGTTGGGGCGGGGTGTGTGTCCTGTCATAGCATTTGGCAGGAGTAACACAAGTCATATTAGAACTCAGCAATTGTATGCTCTTTAAAATTACTGTTTCAGAAGCAGCAAGGGACAACTGAAGTCCCTCAGACTTCTTTTGGATAAGTGAGAAAATTCAGTGTCTGGCAAGAAAAGGGACACCTGTCATTTGCTGGAAAAGTGGAGCATGTGAAGAGTAGCCTCAAAATTTAGCCTTTTTTTTTCTCTCTGAAAATATCACATGATTAATCCCACAAGCTTTATTTAACTGCCATACTTAGTACCTACCTCATAGGCTCCCTTTCCCTGGGAGTCAGTTTATCATGGTGGCAACCACAATAAGAATCCATAAGAATCAACACAAAGCAAATGCTGTTGTATGAAAATTAATGAACAGTAGTGAAACAAAAGGAGATTTTCACAGAATCACAGAATCACTAA
>NW_010573204.1:0-642 GCF_000687285.1 Phaethon lepturus
ACTCTTTCCATTCAAATAAACATTTCAATGCTGTATATGCAGTTATTAGCTCTTGTTAACTATATGTAAACTGGACAGTCTTCCTATACATATAATCTTTAATTTAACTGTTGTTCAATATAAAGGGTAGTTTTCTGTAAAGAATTGATTGACAAGTAATAACATTTGAAATTTTGCTATCCAGCATTTAAAATCACCTGATTAGCAAGTGAAATTCAGCTCTCTTGCACAGATTCAAGCAGCTTTACAGGACGATTTAAGTGAGTCTGTACATGCCATGTTCACCAACTGGCGAGCAGTGGGCCTACCCAGATTCTTCTTTTCAGAGAAGGTGAATGATTTTTTTTCCTTGTGCATCTCAATGGTGCTTGAAAACAACATTCTGCCATCACATCTTGTGTAAAGAAGAGTTAGAGCAGGAAACCACCTTCTGAGAACGTGCAGGATCCACTGCCTAGAGCCATCACAGCAACACAATATGTGATGGAGGGGATCTGTAAGCTGGCCTTTCTTGCTGCAGAGTTTGTGTTGCTTGAGGCCTTGGTTAAGCGTGCCTACACAGCCAGCTCACTGCCACTGTTAAAGAACGCTAACCGTTGTAAAAATGGGAGGTTTTGCAACTGTCTTTTCAAATATGATGAT
>NW_010573205.1:0-641 GCF_000687285.1 Phaethon lepturus
TTTTTTTTTTTTTTTGGTGTGCATTCAGGATAAAAATGTGTGTGACCTTGGTTTAAAAAAAAAAAAGTACAAGATCAAATTCCATTGCATAAAGGTACATCTGAAAAGTTAAATAAAAATCCTTTCCTACAGATTAAGACTGCTGCCTTTCTCCTCCCTTTTAAACATTTAAACACACTTTTTACACGATGCTTAAGCCTTCAAGTCAAAGTTACGAGGTGCTTTAGCCAGGCTTGAGTCTGAGAATGAGACCCAAACCAGGACAATAACAAAATGACACAAAGATTGACTTCACTGTGCTTGCTGGATGAAGTGAAAACTGCTGAAATATAAATCCTATATCCTGGGATTTCACTGCCTGCTGGAACTAATCTCATTAACTTAAAACCACCTGAGGCTTAAGAGAGATATACACTGCCGTGAGAAATTATATTTATCTCATCCTAGGGGGAAATCCTTTCCCTCCCCCAGCTTACCTTACTTTTGACTTTGTCATTCTTGAATTACCAGGTCATTTCACCCCCATGGGAAAGTCGTCATAGCTCACAGCAATGCAATTACTGTATCTGAAGTTCACCGCCGCATGAATGCGGAGATCACTGTTCAAGGTTTTTCTTCTTAAATAATTTCCTAAAGAAAGC
>NW_010573206.1:0-640 GCF_000687285.1 Phaethon lepturus
AATCTGATCTTATGACCATGATGTTGCCAAAATAACACTAGTATCTGCATGTCATAACCCTTCTCTTGTTCTGCTCCCCCACAAACCAGCTAGCTCTGCAGTAACCAGCTCAGAGAGCTGATCCAACTCAGAGCTCACCCTCCCCCAATAATTATTAATTTTCAGCTGAATCACTCCACATCCAGCTGATCACACAAGCACAATTGCTGTCACAATGGAAAGGCTGCAAATAACATTTTCACCTGGCACTTAGATAACTGTAAGTCAAAGCTGAAGCGATTTCCCATGTCAAAACGTATTGGAAATGCAGGGCTGCACTGAAGCTTATGAAAGAAAAACATTAAGCCCCAAAGGTAATAACGTCAAAGTCTGAATCTATTAAGCACAAACTTCCTTGTGCTATGTAAATGTCATGTTTTGGGTCCCATGCATAATATGCCCACATTCTCAGTAAAGGCTGTTCTCTATCACTGGAATAAGGGTAGCAACAGCATTCAGAGCAACTGGGTGACACACAAGTTAACAACTACATCTTTTGCATTACATATCATCCTCTCTTACTATTTACTCCAATTCCTCTGTTTCTTTTGCTTTCCTTACTAACTCTTTGTCAAGTTTCTCTAATAAGCATATGACTTAG
>NW_010573207.1:0-643 GCF_000687285.1 Phaethon lepturus
TTTTTTAATTATTATTTTTTGAAAGAGCTACATTTAAAAGATGTTCAAGTTTGCAGAGAAAATCAAATCTATTTTTCGTTTTCTCCTTTTTTTCACCACTTTCTTGCAAAAAGTACTTAATTTCCTGTCCTAACAAAAATGCAAAAGCAGAATAATATAATAGCATATGTGCATGGTACAGTATTTAACTTCTCAATATACACAGTCATCAGGATGGTCAGATACTCTTCCACATTTAAAAGTGTATTTTCTCCATTACCTTCACAGGAGTAAACTTCCAGATCTTAGGTCTTCTCATACCACTGGGACAGTACAACATGCCAGAAGTGATTGTGCAGAACGTTTCATAAAAAGAAAAAAAGAGTTAATTGTCCTAATCAGGTCTTGTCCTGAATGCATTGTTATGTTAAATCCTTAAATGAAACAAGTTTTCCTTCCCTTCCATTATACTTCTTTTTATCATTAGCTACCGTAACTGAATGTTGTTGCTTCTATAAAATCAAGTCCTCCTTCAAATCTGGCTGAATCTTTGGCCACAGTTAGCAATGAGTTCCACTCAGAGTTTCTCTCTCCAAGTTTTTCTAATCACCAAAAATACCTTCTTTTTAAAAAAGAAAAACTAGTCTTTTTAAACAGTTTTTTT
>NW_010573208.1:0-637 GCF_000687285.1 Phaethon lepturus
TTCTTCTCTTTCGCTTCGCGTTGAAGCTTCAGTGCTTACAACCGCCGCAGTTGAAGCTGAAATCAGCTTGACTGTCTGGATGCCAAGGGCATACAGGTGGCCACATGCCGCAGTATGCCCTCCTACTGGCCTGCTCGTTAACGTCGAGCAATACAGGGCTTTCTGAGGGTTCTGTTGCGAGTGGTGAGAGGGAGGCCATTCTGTTCCAGTGGCTTTCTAGAGAAGGCGGCGAGCCATTCTCCTAACACCACTGGGTCTTCTGGCTCTGGAAGCATGTGCCTGAAAGCAGGTGAGAAGACCCTGCCAATGTGGGAGGTTTTGCTGAAACAGTTGCCGAAGCTTCTGGAGGCTGCTTCTTCCTTTACTATTCTTATGGGCAGACGAGGCAGAGCAGGCTAAGAACGTTTTGACCACAAGAGGTCAAAAGCCCTTGCAGGGCAGCCCGAAGTAA
Organism: Phaethon lepturus; assembly: GCF_000687285.1. Lineage (NCBI taxonomy): Eukaryota > Metazoa > Chordata > Aves > Phaethontiformes > Phaethontidae > Phaethon > Phaethon lepturus. Next base: position 452 of record NW_010573208.1, read on the forward strand.
GCGGCTGAACGAGCCCGTCGCGGCAGCACTACTCTGTCCGGAGTCAAATGCCAGAGAGGAAAAGGCAACTAATCTCTTCTTCTCATTCCAGGAGGAGCTCTCTGGGTTCGTGAATTATGTGAGGCTGCAAGTGCTGAGCAACTGGGGCCACCCAGACTACACCTGCCTCTATCGGTTCAGGGTGCA
>NW_010573209.1:0-643 GCF_000687285.1 Phaethon lepturus
GATGAAATTGAGAAAGAAACAAGGATTCTGGAATAAGTAAAACAGGAACAAGACACTTTAAAAGACCCTTAGGAAAGGATACCCTTTTTTTTCCTTCCTTGCCCTTTACTGCCAGAATAAATATGATTTCATGAATGCCTTCGTGCTGATCTTCCCTGCAAACTCTCACGTTGTTTTGTGTGCTCTGAGAGCGACACACTTTCAGTCGGGGACCAGTGGTCCCTTTGAACTCACTTGCAATACAGGAAGACAAATGGAGAAACAGATTTTAGTCTTGGCATCTTGGCAGTAGATGATGATGGGTATTCAAAAATGAAGAATGAACTGTGAAAATAAGAATTGTGTTTTCTTTTGTCTGGAGCTTCTTGGTCCCAGAATTATTCATATTCTGAGGCTGATTCATCATCTCCCTCCTTTTGTTTAATTTTCTTCTCACTGTCCGAATCCAATGGGAAAGAGAAAGAACACCTTTAAGAATTTCCTTCCTTGATTAATTCTAATTTTTAATGGGATAGAATGTATAAACCAGTTTTCCCAGATGCCCTTATTTTGCATTCTTTCTCTGGGAGCAAAACCACACTGGTAACAATCGGGCAAATTTTTCAGAACTAAACAGGTAGGTGTTACATGTAAGATGTTAGTC
>NW_010573210.1:0-644 GCF_000687285.1 Phaethon lepturus
TAATATGTAATTATTATAGCTTAACTTTTTTTTTTCCCCAAAAAAATAAAGAGACATGAGTCTGTGACCTAATTAAAGTAGAACTAATTCAACTCAGGACCACAACAGCAATAAAATGCACTAGAAGATTTTATCTGCAAAATTTTTTAGAGACAAATACAATGAGGAGAGCTAAGGCAGCTAACAGTGCAAACAAGGAAGCATTCTGAAATGAATAAACCCTTGATATTGCACATTAGTAAGTAGAGTAATAGACCTGTGGAATGAGACCTGGGAACATAATGGAGTTGGGCAAGCTGTTGAAGTGGAGTTATGGTGTCTGAAAACTTGTGAAGATTCAGAAAAAAACAGAATGCGAGTATTTGCTCTGCAGGAGTAGGATGACCACTTCCCTGACAGCATTCAAGCAACCTCTTGACATTTATAAAGCTACATAATGGTGGAACAGACAATTAAAGCATATCTTGAAAGCATGTCTTACTGATGCAGTATGCAGGAGAGCATGTATGGCCTCTCATTCTTTATAAATGGGTAAGCTGAGTCACAGTGGTATTTGGGGCAGATTTTAGCAGATGAGGAGCAGACACAAAAGTTTTCCTTGTACAATACCAAGAAGGAATCAGAAGAATCTGAGAGATGCAGGC
>NW_010573211.1:0-643 GCF_000687285.1 Phaethon lepturus
TTAGACACACTCGCCTCAAATGCTCAGTTTTGACTGGCTTCGAGCCATAGCATTCTTGTAAATTAGCCATCCGAATTGCATCGAATGAGGTAGCTTTTCAGGTACGATCTCCTGCACCACCCCGAGGTCCAGTCGCTTGCTCTGCTTTTTAATAGGTCTGATCTTGTGGACAGGGGGCTTTAAAGGAGTCAAAGAATTGTTTTTCTCCGGTTCATTATCGTTGGAGTCACCCCATGTGTCTCTGTCCCATTCTTCAGGAGACGTAATTCATTTCCTACTCCGCATTATGTCAGGAGGATGGGGGGCCCACATAAGCATAATTTCAGTCCTTTCCTCCAACTTTTTGTTTTTTCTCTTTTTCTTCCTGTAACTGTCTCTGCTGCTGCTCAGTTTTTAAGGACACTATCAACTCCGCTGTCTTTCGGCCTTCTCTTCCTTCCTTCAGAGCTTGTTCCCTCTTATTGTTATTCTTCCCATCCCGACGAGCAGCTTCTAGGCAGGGGCCTAACATTTTGCAAATAATCCCTTTTCCATCTTTTAGGTGACCTCCGGCCTCCTTCAACTGTTTTTCCACGGCTTCCTAATTATGCCAGTTCTCACGTGCCCATTCTTCTGAGAATATGGGACTTGGACTTATTCCATG
>NW_010573212.1:0-642 GCF_000687285.1 Phaethon lepturus
CTTGAGGGTGGGAAACGTGACCATGCCGTAGCTATCAACCTTGCTGCACAGCTCGATGTTAGTGATCAGCGCTTCCAGGTTTGTCATGTTCTTGCTTTGGGTCAGCAAGCAAGGCTGCCAAGGGAAGGATTTTGATGTCTCCTAGTGGGAAACACCCCCTCTCCAATGTCCTTGCCTGTGCTTTACCAAACAGCTCCTGCACTATCCCACTCTCTCCCTTTGTCCTCTGAGTCTCTGAGGTACAGGAGAGACTTTGCACGTCCCCTGGATCTGAGAGGTTGCCGAGGCCTTGCAGAGACGTGAAGGGAGGGTCTGGGGCTTATGATGTGAAGGGGCTCTGTGACACGGACAGAGGTCACAGAGGGATGTCCCCACATGACCCCACGCCCACTGATGTGGCCAGGTTTGGTCCTGCAGTGAGAAGGGGGCTGCTCCCTAAAACACACACCCAATCCTCACTCCCTGAGAAGGCTGTGGGGCAGGGAGAGCCTCCAAGATGTCACCACATAGTGGAAACGGGGACACAGAATTACATGATCACAGACTGGTTGAGGTTGGAAGGGACGTCTGGAGGTCTTCTGATCTAACCCCGCTGCTCAAGCAGGGCCACCTCTTTTTTCCGAGTAAAACTGTGGTGCCTAC
>NW_010573213.1:0-643 GCF_000687285.1 Phaethon lepturus
AAAAAATCAAAAGTTATTCCGTACTCTGTGTTCCAAAGAGGAAATACCCTGATTTGCTTACAAGTTTTCAAAAATCACAGGATTTTGTTGTTCAGAAGACTGAAAGAAATATTAGCAAGTATAAAAATTAATCAGCTTTCTGTTGAACTGCATTTCTCCTAGAATACCTTCTGTCAGACTTCTCCAACAGAGCAGGTAAAGGAGGAATAGGCTCTCTTAATTTCAGTGTGAACTTGATTCAGCAAAGCATTTAAGCATATAGTTGGGTTCAGAGGCATTTAACTGCATGCCCAAAGCTAAGCCTTTACTTAAGACCTGTTCCAGCTGGCATGATCTATTTCCAATCCTATGCTGTTTTACTCTGCGTTCATAGGAAACTTGCATACTGCACAGAGGGCAGAATATGTCATCAGATGTCCCCGCTGTATGCCAGAAGAATGTACAATGGTCAGAAATGCTTCCCAATTTACAGTCTATTTTTGTCTGCCTCACTTTTTTATACTGCATGTACACTGTGTTCCTGTAAAATCTGTTTGGTTTGTCTACAGGATCATTGTTCTTAAAGCACAAAGGCCCTTCTACCCTAGGGACACTAAATCAAGTGTAGTAAAAAACCCAAAACATCAAGAGCTGAGGTGACTGG
>NW_010573214.1:0-645 GCF_000687285.1 Phaethon lepturus
CTCTTCATTTACCCTTCTAGCTTCAAAGAGAGAACAGCTGAGATGCAGCTCCTCCAACAGTTTGTTGCAATTTGGTCTTGTCTTCCTAGTTGTCTACCAGGCTCATGTGCAGAGTTTTCTCAGGGAAGCATTATCTAATCATTGTGCTGCTACAATCAACTTATTTTTCTAAAAGTTTTGTAGATTAATTTTTAGAATGCTACTTTTTTTTTCATCCTTTGTCATTGTTCTTATATTGAGCTTTTATAGCAACAAATAAGGGAATTTGTTTTTTTTACTGAGATTTTAATTTGTTTCAAATAGCTTTTTGCTTATTTGATCCCTTTCAGAAATGCAGTTGAAGAATAGCTGATCATCTAAAACTAACCACTATGTAATTAGTTAGCTAGCAGTTTGAGTTTCTGAGCTTTGTTTTCAGTGGTGGCCTGAGCTATGCTTGCTGTACTGGAATAATTTGTGGAGGCCATGATGTTCAGCCAAAGCTGAACTCTGAGTTTGTTCACATACTTTTCAGTCTCTGATTAATTCCTGCTTTGCTCACTTTGATATTCTGCTCTTTTCTGTATAATATTATTCTTCACCTAGCTGCTCTACAGACTTCTGGCCTCCTTGAATTGTTCAAAATTACCTTAATTTTTAATTACT
>NW_010573215.1:0-637 GCF_000687285.1 Phaethon lepturus
ACTTTCAGGAGTTACTGGATGAAAAAGTGTTAAAAATGAATACCAGTTCTTATTCTACACATACCACGCACATGAAGGTCCTAATTACATGGTTCAAGAGTGAGAATCTCTACATGAAAAGTTGTTAGCTCTTTGCCACCTGCAAGTGACAGACAAAATGAAAAATGTTGGAGGAAAAAGATCTTTTCAGGGAGCTCCCTTGAATTACAGTAAAGTATACGTGTGCAACAAACTTCTCCTGAAATCTTTGCAGTGTTTAACTGTCAACCCCATGACCAGGGTGTTATGCAGTCACCTACCTGGCTAGCACAACTGAGTCTAATTTAGATAGTCTGTATGCATTCCTTCAAAAGCAGTAAGCCAAAAGACAACTGTGAGCAATATCATCCTCTTAGAAAAGTTATACAGAAGTAGGACAGTCAGTTAATGCAAGCAGTGTCCTAGAACTAGCATCAAGACCTTATCAAGAGGGCAGAATAGTAGCAGACACAAATTCTTCAAGAAATCCTGCCACAGTTGAGGATCTCAAATTTTCTTTGCTGAATGATTCTCCTTATACACACTACCAAGGCTTTTTCCCAGAATGCCACAGCTGACAGAAAGCTCAGCTGTCACAGAATCACAGAATCATTAAGGT
>NW_010573216.1:0-645 GCF_000687285.1 Phaethon lepturus
CATGAGAGCGGTCAGAGTCTGCCGTGCCCTCGACGGCCGTGACGGTGGTGTCTTCACGCTCCGTGGGCTTGAGGGGTTCCAAAACTGTCTGCAGGAGAAGGAAGGGCGGGGAAGAGAGGGGTGACGCAGCGAGTGCCCCGACAGCGGTGCTCGGCTGAGCAGCGAGAGCAGGCCCAGCCCAGGCGGGGATGGCTGCAGGTACCTGTGCTCTGCTCTGGAAGAGGGCACCCGTGTGTTCCTGCTCCTGCTCCTCTTCTGTCAGGTCCCAGCCTGGGTGTGGCAAAGACCGAGCGCAGGCAGAGCTGAGGGGCTGCGAGAGGCTGCAGAACACAGCCGAGCCCCACGCTTCCCTGGCAGGGCCAGCCCCGCGACAGGGGCTGCTGGGGACACCGACCCCCTTCTCTCTGGGGGCCGGCTGGGGCTGGGGGTGCCCCGTGCATGGAGCATGGCCGGAGCCTGGCCCTGGGGAACAGCCCCGTGCCCCCTTTCCCTGGGGATGTCCACGGGGGATGGGATGGGGCCAAGCCGGCTGCAGCCACTAGCCCTGTGGCCCAGCTCAGCCACTCACCCGCCTGCAGCGGCTGCACCTCCTCCACCTCATCAGGCTGCCGTGCTGGGGCAGCGCCAGCACCGTTCTCCTCCTCC
>NW_010573217.1:0-642 GCF_000687285.1 Phaethon lepturus
AGGAAAGCCAAGGCACAGCTGGAGCTGAACTCGGGTAGGGACGTGTGAAATAACAAGAAGGTTTCCTCTGGTACATCGGGCTACAAAGGAAGATGAAAGAAACTGCACACCCCCCGCCCTCCCCAATGAGTGAAACCAGGGAGCTTGGGAGACCTGGCTGCAACTGACATGCAGGAGGCGGAGGTACTCAACAACTTTTTTGCCTCGGCAAAAAACACTGGCAAGTGCTCTAGCCACGCCAGCAGATTCACAGAATCCAGAGGCAGGGACGGGGGGAATAAAGTACCACGCACTGCAGGAGAAGATCCGGTTCGAGACCATCTAAGGAACCGGAATGTGCACAAGTCCATGGGACCTGGTGAGACGCATCTGCAGTTGCTAAGCCGCTATCCAAGCTCTTCTGCTTGAGCTGCTACTTTACAGCACAGGTGCTCTCGGTGAAATCAGCACTGCTTACAAACGTTTGTCTGGTGGAAGAGGCAACGAAGTAAAAGTAGCTTTCTTTCCCTGCTTCCTTCCTCTGCCTAACCATCTACGGAAGACAGTGCTTTAAGACTGCACGTGGAGGTTTCCCCTTGACACGCGAAACAGGTGGACTCGACTGTCTGGGTGAGGCATGCAAGGAGGTTGTAGTGAGGTGGG
>NW_010573218.1:0-644 GCF_000687285.1 Phaethon lepturus
CAACAGCCTTGCACGACACTCCAAACCTCGCCGACTCGCTCAGCTAGAGTGCGGGCACGAGCCGGCTGGGTGAGACTCGGTACCCAGATATAGGTAGCGAGGAAAGCCTGTCACAATCCATCGCTCATTGACATCACAGTCCACCACCTGGACATGTCACAGTCCATCCTTCCATGACATCAGATGCCATCGCTCGGTGATGTTGCCATCCATCGCTTGGGGACCTCACAGTCCATCGCCTGGAGATGTCGCAGTCCAACCCGCAGTGACATCAGAACCCACTGCTCAGTGACATCACCGTCCTGCGTGCAGGCATGTCACAACAGGCTGTCCTCACCTGCGCTGCTCCCCTTGGCAGCGGTCCGGCCCCAGCACACACATCTGGGGCTACCACAACACCACTGCACCCTCCATCCCGCCATCGCTTCTCTTGCGCTCGGCATTGCTGTTGCATGCCAGTCACCGAGGCCTCGGCCATGCCTTCCCAGGGCCCCATCAGGTCGCTCTTGCTGTGCCAGACCTCTCCAGGCACATGCAGCAAGAGGGTTCATTCCATAACATCTCCTGCCTCCCTTGCAGGCTGTGGGACAAAGTCCCACAGGCTCTCCCCATGCTCCAGCACTGCTGGCCAGCCCTCTGGGCTC
>NW_010573219.1:0-645 GCF_000687285.1 Phaethon lepturus
ATGAGAAAGGCTTAAATCACCTCTCCAGCCTTTGACAGGATGCTGGTTGCTATTCCGGCTGAAAGTGGACTGATGAGCGGTTTGCAGGATGCTATGACCATCGGCTGCGACTTACTTACTGTTCATTCAGTCCTCAAGTGCTAGTCTGTGGGAATGTCAGGTCACATTTGCTTCCTGCACCCAAAAAATAGCTTAGTGCACTAATGCTATGACAAAATTCTCATGATGTATATTTTCTTAAATCCTTTTCCTTCAGCATTGGCCTGCAGTGATATTATAACTGAGGAGCCACAGCAATCAATTATGGAACTCTGTTTTCTAATCATGAATTCTCTTGAGGGATGCAGAACAAAGATGCTATGTTTATATAAGTATCACCAGCAATTTCAAATGGATTACAGGAAGTAGGTGTGTGGAGGGAGTTATTTTGTTTACAACTGTTTGTCTGCCTCCAGCCTTGAATAGACATACTTTTGTACGGCTAAATTAATTAGGAAAATAAATATGTAATAGAAAATCTAAGGAATGAAAAGCACTCAATTATGTTTTAAAAGCAATATCCCTAAATAGAATCTTATCAAAGGTTTTCAAGAAACATGTGCAACTACATAAGGAAAAATAGGATGGTATAGCTATGAATGTCTC
>NW_010573220.1:0-646 GCF_000687285.1 Phaethon lepturus
GCGGTCGTACGAACCAGCCTGGGCAGATGTAACAAGGCCTTAGCTGGCCGCTGGAAGGTCCGTGCGCGGTGTACAGCCAGGTGCCGGCCCCCCTGTGGGCCGCCGACTGCGGGCGTGGGTGGGAACGGCCGATGAGCGCAACCCCACTGGCCTCGAGAACAACCTGGACGGTGGTAGGGAGAGTCCCACTGCCCCCGTGAGCAAAGCACGTGAACGATAGTGGTACAGCAGGCCTGCAGCTGCAGACAGAGCAGAGACCGAAGGTCATCTGCATCTCAGCGCCGCTGAGCCAAGCTTGCAAATCTAACAGAATTAAATCACAGTGCCAGCAGGGTCTGAAGCGAGTAAGAGTCTATACCCACTATTTAAACAGGAAAAAAAAGCGCATCTTCATTGAATTTATAAAAATAGCTTCAACTTACAAACTTAAGAGTGGAAATATGTTTAATGTATGTGCAGTCATTCAACATGTGCCTTTTTGAAAGAAATATGATGGATTCTTGCAGCCTGGGAGCTAAAAGTCTGAATTAACATTTTGCAATTCTGAAATCTCATTTCCATTGCAAGTCAAATGATTTTGCAGTTAATTATGTGAAAAATTAAATATACAAAATTCTGTTGTGGTGGGTTGACCTTGGCTAGATGC
>NW_010573221.1:0-647 GCF_000687285.1 Phaethon lepturus
GCCCCCCAGCCGAAGCGCTGCCCCAAGCAGGGGCATGCGGCACGGCACACTCAGGGTCCACAGCCGGGGCACAGGGCAATGCTCCGTCCAGGAAAGGTCCCTTCAGTCCCTCTCTTGCTGCTGCTGCGGTCCCAGTGCTACCAGCTGGTGTGAGAACCACTGCCAGCCCTACAGCCCATGCTCCCCACTCCTCCTCGGTTTCCTGCTTCCCACACTGGCAGGAGCCTCCACGCCCCTCTCACTGCACAGCTAGGATCCCCTCAGGAACCGAAGTGCTGGCTCCCCCCCCCAGTACTGCATTTACCCCCTTTGCCCCAGGGCCGCAGAAGGGATGGGGCAGCTAAGCCCTGGCCAGGGGCTGTGTGGGGCTAACCTCACTGGCAAGGCCCATGGGCCCTCCAGATCTGGTACCCCTGCATGGCCAGGGCTTCGCCCCACATCACTGAAGCAAACCCCCAGGGGGGTGCTGGTGCCCCCGATGGTCTCATGAGGGAGTAAAGGGACACTAGGGTCTGTGAGAGGTCCAAGGGGTTCTGGGAAGACCCCTCCCACACAATTAAGAGCCCTCTGGCCTAAGATCTGGGAGGGTAGAGGCATGGTGAGGGGAAATAAGTAGAGGTTTAAAAAAATTAAAAAGATTGAAGGAA
>NW_010573222.1:0-638 GCF_000687285.1 Phaethon lepturus
AACCCAAACTATTCTATGATTCTATGACAAGGCAGGCAGATTAGTATCTGCCTAGCACTCAAAACACAGACAGCCTAAGATGAAACCAGCCAACAGCTGCATTAATACACCGCTCCAATAACTGCTGGAGATAGCATCTATACTGTATAGATCACTCTTCTTTCCAATTAAATCAGAACTTGAAAGAGCAAGAAATGCTTTATTAAAGCTGTAATTTCTATAAATCAAGTAGTCTGCAACCGTTCTCGTTTCCATGGCAATAGGCCTGTCATCAGGACATTCACTAGATGCAGCTGTTATCACTGGGGGTACATGGACCACATCTTGCAAGATACCTGCTGGAAACTACAGGGTTTCGATCCCAAAGCTATTAATGGATGTTTCCCCACACTATGAAATACTGAAGTCCTGGGATGGCTCCCAACTTCTGCTTCTCAGCACCTCTCTGGAACAGTCTGTTGAGTTTTCTTGGTGTTTCCCCCTTACTTTGCCCCAGTAAGTTCGTTCCCAGGTTTTGAAACACACCACCACCTGATTTGCACAGGGGCAAAGTAGTCTTTAGCTGTAATTCACCCACAAATGGAGAAATCTGTTGGCGCTCAGCCCCATGCATGGGACTTTTACTTTCAGACGTACCC
>NW_010573223.1:0-647 GCF_000687285.1 Phaethon lepturus
GAAGAGAGGAAACTAATTTACCATAATCACTCTCTCTCATCTCTGAGTATTATGATCTGTGTCCCCCAGCAAATACGCTTCATTACATATTTGCAACCCACCTATATACATGCAAACTGAATGTACATCTGAGGTGCATCATCTACTGCCACAAAAGAGCTGTGTGTTAGTCCAATTCCCACTGCAGCACTGGAAGGCAAAAAAAAAAATAGAGTAAAAACAAAATGATAAATCAGAATAAGAGTGGGAGAGAATTAGAGATTGAGAAGGTAAAAAAATCATTCTGTGCTTAGTTCTTGTGGAGAAAAATAATCTCTTCAATCAGAATGTAAACCCTTTGCAGCAGCATTATGTTTGTGTATCAAGCCACTGAACATAACCCATTCATAAAAGAGTAATAATATTAACTTTTACTCCTTGATACAGCAGTGAATTTGCAGTGTCAGTAGCACAGACTTTAGCTTCTGAAGAGGTCTCTTCATCAGGTGTCTGCATCTCTGAAAGGTAATGGTATACTCCTTAGTGATTCTGGTTTTAGTCATCTACTAGAGAAAAAGTAACAACCAGAAACACTTGGCTTCTGTAACCCACTAGTAGAGTTCCTTATCCACATTCTGTTAAAAATAAAATAAAACAAAACAAAACAA
>NW_010573224.1:0-645 GCF_000687285.1 Phaethon lepturus
CCCCTACAGCCCCAGTCGCATCAGTGTGCAGTACCTAATTCAGCCTTCAGGGTTTTCTCAGTGCTGTACTTCCTCACGCAAAGTCCCTAGGTACTCTCAGACTGTGCCTGTACTGCTAAATGAATGAGCTTGAATGCTGCTCACCCGTTCTTCTGAGCTGCTGGCTTGCGTGAGTGTCTGGATGCGGCTGGGTGGTGGCACGCAAGGGACTGTTCTCACCAGCTGGCCAGGTGTGGGTCGCTTCACAGGTATCCCCTGGGGCCACTGGGCCCTGCAGGGGATCAGACAGGCCGGCCCGTGCCACTTGGCCTCAGGAGCAGAAACCCGTCTGTGACCCTGTTCTGTTCAGCCCTGTAGATGTAGCCCTGAAGGCTGACCACCATTGTGCCGTTTGACATGCTATGGCTCTATAAAAGAGGGATTTCTTAATAGTAGTATTTTGTAATATTACTCTGGAATGGGGATGAGAATCTGGCTCCTGTTGCCACTGTGGGAGGGGGAGGTTGGTTTGCTTGCAGCCATAAAACTCCTTTGATCCTATGTCCCCACCACAGGAGCAGAGCATTGCATCCACTTTGAGCTGGCCAATGGAGATGTTGAACATTGTTCTTAATGAGAGTAATGAAATGAAATTACCAGCTGAAG
>NW_010573225.1:0-635 GCF_000687285.1 Phaethon lepturus
GAGTAGTTTCCATCACTAGGAGTAGTACAGCCCCAGAGAACATGGGACAGAATGAAAAGAAGCTATATGCAGAATTGCAGTACCAAAAACCAAATGACAGCTAAGGGGGTTTTGGGAATGGCTGGATTTTGTTGCATCTGGATCCCAGATTTTGGACTGATAGCTAAACCATTATAAGATGCTATCAAAGGGCCATGAGAGCTATCGGAAAGGTCTCCGGAATGCCAAAGATTTGATGAAATAAAAAGAAAACTAATGGAAGCTCCAGTCTTAGGCCTCCCCAATATGACTAAACCTTTCCAATTGTACGTACATGAAAGACAACATGTGGCCTTAGGAGTGATGACTCATATACTTGGAAGCTGGAAAAGACCAGTGGCTTACTTTTCAAAACAACTTGATGAAGTAAGCAAAGGATGGCATGCATGTCTTTGAGCTGTAGCTGCTGCTGCTTTATTAATTCAGGAAGCCCAAAAGCTCACCTTGGGACAGCCTATAACTGTATTGGTCCCTCATGCAGTAATCGCCATCCTAAATGAAAAAGGGCACCACTGGATTTCTCCAACTTGATTAGCAAAATATCAGGCCGTTCTAATAGATCAAGATGATTGAGTGCTCCCTCAGTAAGTTTGCAG
>NW_010573226.1:0-645 GCF_000687285.1 Phaethon lepturus
GTCCCCGGTACACTCTGCCCATTCTGAGTTGCTACCCAGCAGCACAGGAACGCGGAGCCAGGGAAGGGATGTGCGCATATCATCCGAGTGCCCTTCTCCTGTTCCTTGTAAAATGTTAATGTGAAAAGATTGAGAGTTTTAGCTTGAAGTCAATTAACTACATTATGTATAATGACAAATTATGCAGATTTATACCAGATAATCAGTCAGTGTGCTTGCCATTGGAGACAGCTGATGTCCAAATAGAGTAGTCTGAACTTGAACAAATAAGTTCAGATTGTTCCCATTGGGCACATCACTTCAGCCTCCTAGCACACTACCTTGTGATTTTTCTCTAAAACTACCATTTCCTGTTTTGTTCATATTTCAGCTTGTTCTTTTTGAACTTTGATGGATCCAGTCACCTCCACCTTTCTTCAATCCCTTGACTTTGGGCAGAAATACTAAAAAGGGTTCTAACCTGTGCTGTGGCAAGCAAAATACAGTGCAGAGAGCTTGGAACCCATTTCTGAGGGCTTGGGAGCAATTCCCTGGGCATTACCATTTTTGTTAGACTAACATGTTAATAACACAGGTTTTGGCAAGGAGGAGGAGGATGGGGAAAGTAAAGGGATGATGATACTACGCTTGATGAGAGAAAAAAAA
>NW_010573227.1:0-649 GCF_000687285.1 Phaethon lepturus
CCCCATGACACGCTGGCTCCGAGCAGCGGGGGGGTGTGCGCAAAGAAACCATATTATTTTTTTTAAAAGAATGAATGAGGAAAAAAGATTACTGGGGAAATTTTCTTTAGGGGAAATTCTGGCACAAAGACGAATTGAAGTATTTCCACGCAGGCTGGGGACCGAGTCTTGGATAAAAATAAAGCGGAAGGCGGCAGCACCTTCCCAATGACATTAGCTCCATTCATCTCCCCGATGACGCTGCAGCCGTTTCGCCAGCAGCGTACAAAGGTGTTAGAAGTTACATTTTCCTTCACTATTTCTGAAATATATTTATGCTGGGAGATGTTCGTGGAGATGCATCGTGTGCCTCGGGCAGAGGATTAATTCCAAACTGTCACCTCGCTTTTTGATGGGTTTGTAAATTCTGCTCTGTTGATTTGTACTCTCAGTAAATTGATAAAATCCTCTTTCCAAAACCTAATACACCATTTAGAGCTCACCAGGGTTTTAGACCTCATTGGCTCACATATTTATGTAAATATAGTATCCAACGGCAATTTAAAAACTGCTGCATGAATAATCTGGATGGATGATAAGGGGCAAAGGGAACCAAGTTTTCTGACGGGGGCTGTGTGTGCTGGAAAGCAGGTTTTCCACGTCTCGGGCT
>NW_010573228.1:0-648 GCF_000687285.1 Phaethon lepturus
AGTGATAGAGCAGCTTTGTTGGGCACCTGGCTCTCGTGACCCTGTTTGAGCCAGGGTCAACCTACCACAATGACCTGTTGGTGCAAACTAATAAGCAAACCATACCAGGCTGTTAGTCTTGTGTGAAGTTGCACTGACTACGAGGATATTTTAACATTAATAAATCTGATCATAAACTGAATGGAAGTGCAGGGTCAAATAAGTAACACAGGAAGGCACAACGTGAAACCATTAGTGCTCTGACAGCATGCTTCATCTACTGCCATTTAGAAAGGCTGCTAAGAGTCTTCTCCTTTCACAAAGATGTGGGCAGCAGATCCTTTCCTCAGCTCCCCTCCAAAGAGGTGTCATTTCGGTTTATCTCAGAAGCTGTTGCATACTTGTGTAGATGAACTAAGCCTGTCACATCTCTTCAAGTCCTAACATGGTAGACAGCATCAGCAGGGCATTTCAGGATGCAGGGCTTTCTGGTGTCAACGTGCTACAGGAAACAGGTCATGTTTTGAAGGGTTCTTTTTGCTCGGAGGGCTTTTAGAAAGTAGGTGTTTAGAAGGGGAGCAGAGATTGTTTTAACTTTCAGTCTCCAGCCCTTCAGACGTGCGCTTGACCCACAGTGACTGCCAAGATGGGTGCCCTCAAGCTCACCCG
>NW_010573229.1:0-646 GCF_000687285.1 Phaethon lepturus
AGCACATAGCGAACACGAAGCCAAGGTAAGGAACAACTTCAGTAAGGGGAAAAACTGAGTGCTTTTTGTTCTGCCCTGGAAACCCAGCATCTGAAGGAGCAATATAAAAAAAAATGCTCGTAATAATCTGCTGTCTAATTGACTGAGAAGGTTATTACTAGGATGGAAACAAACATCGTTTTTCCAAAAGCTGCCCACAAATGTCAGATTTCTTGACTGTCTGGGGAGAAAAAGCAGGACTGAACTCTGGGCTGCTTTGCTTCGCGCAGATATTGGAGAGCACCTTAAACAAAAGCCAGGAGAGTTCTTGCTGTAATGGAAAAATGAGAAAGGAGCTCTGACTCCCTCTGAGAAAACAGGCTGCCAGCGTGTTAAAATATCACCCTAGTCAAAAAATAAACAAAATGTCTGAGGCGGCCACTTTTATTGTTGAAATCGGAGCAGCCGCATAAGCGAAGTTTAAAATACTGTCCTTTGACATTACAGGAATCAGCTTGTTTTTAGCCTGTTAGATGCTGATAGCTTCCTGTATAAACGCGGTTACGTGACAGCCACCACCCGCACGGCGGCAGGGGCCATACGTGCCCGGCTATAAGGTTACGCAGCTGCCTCCCAGCTTGCTCCCGCCGGGCAGAACGCAAAGCCT
>NW_010573230.1:0-647 GCF_000687285.1 Phaethon lepturus
GGGTGCTTCTCTGCCCGCAAGTGGGGATTTGTCCTCCTGATGTGTCCCTATATCTCAGCCTCCACCATGGGAGGGGAGATCTGGGCATGACACCTGCAAGTCTGCAACATGAAGGAGCAGGTGAGGCTGCAGGTAAGTCCTTTATCCCCAGAGGACTTTCTGCTCTGTTTGTCCCATCCCAGCTGGCTGTGCCCCACTTGCTGTGAGTGGTGCTTCCAGAGGCTGCAGGCACCCGCCCCAGACTGGTGTTCTTGCGGAGCATGAAGGAGGTGGGCAGTCTGCTGGGACCTCGATGACTCTTCCAGCCTTCTTAGCAGCTCCTGGCTTTATCACCAAAAATGCATTCTCAGGAGGAGTCTACAGCCAAGGAAACTTCATGCCCAGAACAGGTCTGTGCAATCAAGGAACTGTCCTGGATTGCATCTTCTACTGCATCTTCCAGCTAGTCCTCTCACCAGCTTCAGGGTCTGTAATAGACAGAGGGAATCTAAAGACCACCTAGTTTATCACCAGCAATGAGTAGGTCCTCCCACCTTGTTTTGAGTTTTTATTGCAGCTCACATCAGAGACAGGAGTGTGATCTGCTGACACGAAACCCAGCCCTCCCGCACCTCCAGGGAAGGAGGTGGCTTCTCTCTTGCTGTTCT
>NW_010573231.1:0-648 GCF_000687285.1 Phaethon lepturus
TGTTATCCAAGATATTTTCAGCTTGGCACACTAGCTTAATATTTTTTAACCTTAAAAACATGTGACTTTTATATTTCTTACCTAGGATGTGTTTTTTTATATGTACCATTTCTACAATATTTAGATAAATAAAAATACCTCTGGCTTTAAATGGGAACATTCTTTCTTTTAATATGTTTATTAATGGGTTAAAATTAACCCCAATAACCTTATCATTAGAGAGAATTAAGAGTTCACAATGAACACACTGACAAGAAATAGCAATATAAAATGCTTTGCTTATTCCAAGGTTGTACTACTAAGTTATAAACATTTTGCACATGCACGTAGAATTCCATCTTAACTAGAACAATATGACCAAAACATCTGGAAACTGGAAAAGCACCAGGACATCACCATTCTCTTCTTAGATTATTGTCACCATTTAAGAAGTATTCAGAAAGCAGCAGTTCAGTTGCAGATATTAGCTAAGCCAAGATAATTAAAAGCTGTTTCTCTAGACATTGGAAACAGTATTTGCAGCGATCCCTAAGGGGATTCTGCGCCGCCCACATCATCACCCTGATAGAGAACCTGGTTTTCCCACTGCATCCAGCATAACTTTAAAAGGAACAGAATAAAGAAATATTTCAATTACACAGAAAAAAA
>NW_010573232.1:0-650 GCF_000687285.1 Phaethon lepturus
TGGGTGGGATCTCCCCCACGCCCGGCTCCAAAATCCTGGTACAATTGGTAAAACCTCCCGTGCAAAGCCCATGAATCCCCGTAAAACCCTCAGGCGTGCCCAGTAAAACCCCAGTAAAACTGGTAAAAGTCCCCATCCTTCCCCTGTAAACCCCAATAAAATGGATAAAGCCCCTGTGCATCCCCCATGAGCCCCAGTAAAACTTCTAACCCCTCTGTGCAGACCCATAAACCCCAGTAAAACTGGTAAACCCCCTGCGCGTGCCCAGTAAACCCTCCTGCATCCCCCATAAACACCGATAAAACTGGTAAACCCCCTTATGGATCCCCCATACACCCCAGTAAAACTGGTAACTCCCTTCTGCAGACCCCATAAGCCCCAGTAAAACTGGTAACTCCCCCCATGGCTCTTCTGTAAACCCAGTAAAACTGGTAGAAGCCCCTTTGCATCCCCTGTAAAAACCAGTAAAACTGTTAATACTCCCCTTGTACCCCCAGTAAAACTGGCAAAGCCCCTTTGCATCCCCCATAAATGCTGGGGGGTGCGTCCCCAAGCCCCGGTAAGCCCCGCCGCGGACCCCCGGTAAGGGGGTGACGTGGGGGCGGCTCTGGCAGGGCGTCGCGGCGGGGAGCTGAGCAGCGCCCGGGCCA
>NW_010573233.1:0-647 GCF_000687285.1 Phaethon lepturus
CCAAAGATTCTATGATTCTATGATTCTAAATGAGCCCTCCTTTTTCCAAAACAGATCAATGGATGTTTTTGATGTTGAAAATCAGGCCTTAAAATTTGCAACTCAAAAGATGAGACATCCAAAATTCATGTTTTAAAAATGCTCAACTTATGTGACCCTAAATAATGCAATTTTGTATTTTTGTGTCTCTCATCCGTGAAAATCACAGTAACTTACTGAACGATTTTTAGGGGTTTGAAGCCATAAGGTGTGATAAAATGACTAGTTGCTGCTTTTACTTTTTTGAGAACGACAGAATCAGTTACGTATGTAAACATTTTATAGTTATTTCAATCATAAATACATTGAACACAAAAGTGGTTCTTACTGATGTTTGTCTTCTGTTGTCTCCAGCCTGCTTAAAGTAAGATTTTGGCCCTGCTGATTGGCTGGAGACATAACTACTAAAATAGAGTTTATTTAGTGTTTAAAGCCTAATTAGCATTTAATCATTACTTTAATCTTTGAGAGAAAAGATCCCATGATCATTTCATGATTTATGATTATCGACACAGAAAGGTATGTAAGGTCATAGACAAGACTTCAGAATTAAGTGATTCCCTTTTGATACTCTCTGCAATAGAATCACAGAATCACAGAATCATTAA
>NW_010573234.1:0-648 GCF_000687285.1 Phaethon lepturus
GTAACTGGTGAGTGATCTCCCTGTCCTTATCCTCACTCATGAGTTTTTTCATCTTATTTTCTTCCCCTGCATTGATGAGGAGGGGAGAGATAGAGAGGCTTGGTGGGCACCTAGCAGACAGACAATGTTAACCCACCAGGGTGTTAAGGAGATACTGTATTCCCAGTAAAAAGCATTTATCTTCAGTGTCTAGCTCTTGTCTGTGAGACTGTACCACCTTTTGTCAACAGGAAGCATTTGACTTCCAGAAGTATATAGATATTTAGGGCTCAAGGAACCATTTTTGCCCAGTACAGTTTCCTGTATAATACAGGTCAGAAATCTTAGCCAATAACTTACAAAAAAGTGCTTATCTTCCCTTAGATCTACAGCATATGTTTCAGAATGATTCCTTAATCTAATGATCTTCAGTGACAGAGGAAACAGTATTCCGATGCTTACTGACTTTGACGGAATCAACTTTTCACCTTTTGTTTGATAAAATGGATGTTTAGTGTCCATAGTTTAGACCTGGTGCTTAAGTCACCTTGGATCTGTAATAAATTCGTTAGTTTTTTTGTAGAATTCTGAAAATTGCTCTATTTTGTTCCTGAGCACTTTTCTTTTTTCTTTTTTTCTTGTATATTGGTCCCATATCTGGCCAGAATA
>NW_010573235.1:0-650 GCF_000687285.1 Phaethon lepturus
CATGAGACACCAGTTTCTCCAGGAGAAATGGATGCCTGACTCCTTAAGATTTTCCCAAGTAAATTTCTCAACCTATTATAATAACTTGTTTCTGAACTCAGTGTTCTGAACTCTGCATGTGGGCACAACCCACACTATCTCGTCTGCAACAGTCCTGTTCAACCATAATCACATAGTTCAGTCACCGAGGAGGAGGAGCAAAGCACATGCTTAACATTGTTTTTATTGCTGAGCAAGGTGCAGACAGAACACAATGGCAGTTAAAAAAAAAAATCAAAAACCTGTGCACGACTGTTTATAGCCTGCTGACAACACTCGTCCATGAACAAGCCTAACTGAGCTCGCTGTGTTGCCTACACCTGAAGTACGGTTGTTCTAGAAACAAAAGGAGTGCGTGCACTAATGGGGGGAACGGACTGAACGAGGGGGCGACCGAGACACAAACCAAATCCCTAGTCCCCGCGAACAAATAGCCCTGCTGAAAATAATGCCAGATTTACAATTTATTACTGTTATTACGAGAAGGCTGCGAGGCAGCGATACTCTATGAATATCGAGGGCAAGTTTTAAGCCCCGCTACTCCCGGAAAAGCTTCACCCCTCAGGGCCGGCTCCAGCCCGGGGCGCGGCGCCGCGGGGCTCTGACAGACG
>NW_010573236.1:0-640 GCF_000687285.1 Phaethon lepturus
TTAGTTGCCGGCTGGGGCTAAACCACGACTGAAACTGGGCAGAACGGAGTCCTAATGTCCTTCTTAGAAGGCTACTGAGAAGGATAATATAGATGCCAAATGTAGGCTGCAAGCATGCCTGAACTTTGCGCTACTTATGGTAGAGGCTGGGGTGCACAGGAGACATAATTCTCTGAAACCAGTGGTATTAGTGACAGCAGTCAAGTTCAGGATCTCAGGTTCTGAAATCTCATTTTATCTTTTTATACATCAAATCAATAGCAGAGGCTTCTGGCATCTTCTGAGACAGCAACAAACTGTTTTCCAAAGACAAGGAAATGAATTCAACCTTCATAATCACTGTGAATAAAGTCAACAAAACCATATAATGACTATCTAGTTTATGATTACAATTGATCGAAGTAATTATTATTAACAAAAAAAATGCCACCAAAATCTTTGACATTTTAACATAATTTTAAGTAAGACGCTGTCTCCAAGAGTTTCACCTTGTATGAGAGTATTACATCTTGGATGAGAGTATTACAACTTTTTATTTTCATATATATTATATATGAAAATAAAAATTATTTAGGAGGTTGTAATTCACCTTAGACATCCAGTTATGTGCATCTGTTGGGATCACTCTGCACAGCTCGAC
>NW_010573237.1:0-650 GCF_000687285.1 Phaethon lepturus
TTTTTCACTGACAGTGAAGGAAGAATTTGTTGGGGGAATTGTGTCTAGTTTTTGAACTTCCTATTAAGTAGGATGATTACCTGCCCAAAAAGCTCTTTTAAGTACTCAGATGAGTGTGCCTTCTAGGTTGATGTTTATCACCCAAATCCCATTATAAAAAGTCAGCAATGAGGCCGGCAGCAAGGAAGGAGGATGCTTCTTTGAGCAGAGGGCATTTGATGCAGGCAGGAATGGTGGGCAAGACTTTGGGGGCAAGTACAGCCACAGCACAGTCCATCTTGTGCACTTAGTGGGGATGCGAGCCAGACTATCCGATTTATCTGCTACACCCGCAAAAAGTGGCCTACCTGCCCTCACTTTCATGCTGACTACAAAGAATTTGCAGAGAAAATCACACTCAAAAAGAGAGATATTTTGCCTTTGAAAACTCCTGCAAAAATCTCTTAGCTTAATAGTCTTTCCTGAGGTAGTCTCACCTGTCTATATAGCAACAGGGCAACATGTAATATGTACTGTCTTTCTAAAGCAGGGGTCATACATCTGAAAAAAGTAAATATGTAAAGAGTTAAGATAATCTAGGTATAGATGTATATGATTAAGAATATGTGGTCATTTATAAATAATATTTTTTATATTCTAATGCATCCTTT
>NW_010573238.1:0-649 GCF_000687285.1 Phaethon lepturus
CATTCAAATAAAGAATTTTCCAGTGTGATTCTTACAGCATTATATTTAACACCTCTCAGTGGTTTAATAGGTCCAGTAAAATCATCTTTGGATTGTAAAATTTTCAATACCGCTACAAGTGGCAAAATCTAACCTTGAAACTATTGATGTGTCAATTCACATATCTTTAAAATTGATGTAGTACTGCGAGGTTCTAATCAGATGTCATTGATGAAAAGAAGTTTAAACCAAATATTATGATTTAAAAAAACAGTAGAAATAAGTCACGTACTATGCTATTAACACAGGTACTTCCATCTTCCTGGTCTCAACCCTCCCCTTTTTTAGCACATGTAAGAATTAAACAAAATGTTCAATATATTTCAATTTGAGTAATGGAAGTTCCAAGGCTTTTGTGAGAATCCTCTTACAAACAACGCCATAAATAAATTTTCCTTTCTGACAGATAGTTTTTAGAGGAACTTCTAGGTGCTTTCACAAGAGAATGTTGAATACTTTCCTGGAAAGCTTTTAGGCATCAGATCAGAATGGAGGGCACAACTGGCTCTCTGTAGCTGACTTTATTGCTCATTTACTGGTTCCTCATTATGTTTACAGAATTATGTCTGCTTATTTTCATTCATATTATTTTGGGTTGGTTTTTTTTTTT
>NW_010573239.1:0-649 GCF_000687285.1 Phaethon lepturus
ACTTTTCATTTGAGAATGATTTAAAGCTTGGCCTGTGAAAACATTCGGCTTTCTTCATTTATAGTAAGGAAGGACTTAGCTCGCACTTCCCAGACCATTATTTTCCTAATAGACAGGATATCAAACTGCAGCATTTACAAGGAGACTGTACTTGGGGAAGAACATTATCTCCAAAAAGGAGACAATACCTACTTTTATCCCCATATCTGCTGCAAGCCCAATAGCCAGGGAACATAGTAAAGCAAACTAAAATAAAAAACTATTACAGATTCATCACCTTGAGGCATATCCATACCCTGTTTTCTCATCAACCCCCAGTTTTGGGGGTGTGCCTTGCTTCTCATGTCAAAGGCCTGGAATTCCATTCACCTTCTTTAAAATAGTTCCTCTATCTATTCTCTGGCCATCTTTATACACTTTTTTTAGAAAAAGACAAAAAGCACCACCACCAAAGACAACCTAAAAGCCCCACACAATACATCCCTGACCATATGCAGTCAATGCAGGAAACAGCTTCCCACCCATAACTTTGCAGGCTGAACTTTGAACCTATAGCTCCCAGGAGTCCTGCTGAGTCTAGCTCAGTAAGACAAAAAGTACCTGCTATACGTCAGCTAACAGAGAGAAATGTCAATTTTAAACAAGACTA
>NW_010573240.1:0-648 GCF_000687285.1 Phaethon lepturus
ATCAACACTCCCACCCAAACTGGTGTCATCTTCTTTCATAAAACTCTAAAACCTATGAGATTGGCTACACTTTGCTTATAGACCTGTCCAATGCCAAAAATATTTCTATCACTTAAAATTCAATCTGGAATTAATCCAAATGTTGTCAGTTTTGAAAACTGATGTAAAGCTGTTTTCCTCTGTTATTTTTCCTTCTCAAAAGTAATTGAGTTATGATTCTTGAAGATGTTCTTATAGACCAAAGAGGAGGGTGGTTTCCCATGAACTACTTACCCAGTAGTACCAGAAAGATAATTCTGTTGTGATTTCCATGCCCAAGAGATTTAAGCTAGAATAAACAAATATCCTAGTGTCAGAAGGTATCCATGCTAAACTTAAAATGTGTTGCAGATTCAGCTGGCAAATTTAAAAGTAATCCCAACTGTTTCTGTCCTTGTCTTCCTGGTGTGTGCAGCCTGCTCTGCTTATTTTCCTAGACAACAATGATTCCATTATGTTATGTTTTTTACAGCTCTGAACCCCTTAAAGACATCTAATAAATTATAAACTCTGCAGCAGCAAAACCAGGCTGCATTTCTATCTAAAGTGTGAAATACAATTTAGGTACAGAAACTCATTAGATAGAGATAGAGATAGAGATAGAGATAG
>NW_010573241.1:0-650 GCF_000687285.1 Phaethon lepturus
TGGGAAATAGATTGCAAGGGTGGGTGTAAGCAGGCACTGAAATACAATGCCAAAGGAGGTGGTGAAACCCGAAGGTTTTAGGAGTGTGCTTGCCCAATCCAACTGCCTTGACAAAGGGCTCATGTCTGGGTGCCATCAGCCTCAAGCAGCAGCTGGGGCTGAGCAGAGGTGCCCAGTCACTCCAGGGACCTGCACAGCTTCTGTCAAGTGCCGAGCTGTCCCTGGCTGTTTGTGAACTGGGGCTTTTCACTGCACAGGTCCCCATTGGCATGGCTTTCTGGCACCTGGGGACAAGGCGACAGCAAAGTCACTTCTGCCCTCACTTAGTGGGTTGATGTAATGACTTAGGGGGGCTTCCGTTCTGTGCGTGACAAATGCTGTTCTCGTAAGAAACGTCTCTCTACGAGGTGCACTTGGGAGCACGCCTCTCCTCCCACATGTAGTCGGTGAATACAGAAACGCATGGGGCCACTTTTTGTATGATGGGGGTTTCAGCTGGGCCCGTGTTTTAAGAGCTCTGCTTGCAGACAGTGTCTGCCTGCTGTGCCGTGAAAGCCACCGAGTGCCCCCTTTCTGCAGCCTAGCTATGTGTGCTTTACCAAGGAAAACCCACTCTTGTTGCCACATTCCCTTTCTGGCAGTTGCTCTAC
>NW_010573242.1:0-646 GCF_000687285.1 Phaethon lepturus
GTTTTAAGATGAAAGAAGCCCATAACCTTTGCATTGTCATGTGGCGATGAGAGTAGACTAATGATCCTTGACATTGAAGAGACCAATTATATTAATTGAAGTTGTGACGTGTGCAAAAAAATTTAGTTTTGTTGCTGTCTGCGCAGGTCAAAAGATTGTAATTTCTGAGTGACCAAGCAACCTGTTGCATGGTGGCTGCGGCCAGGTCCCTCACAAGCAGCTGAGGAGCACTGAAATGGCCATTAATTGCCCTGGAAAGTCAAATATGTGCATGAGATTTTTCAAAGTTACTTAACTGCTCAAAATTAATAGAATCTTTCGATGCCCCTAATATTGAAACTCAGAAATTGAGCTTGGGAAGTGTGAGTTCACTAATGCCTGCAGTTCTGTACCTACAAAGTAACACAGGGAAGTGCCCTAAGCAGACTTCAGGACACGCAGCAGCGTTCAGTCCGTAACTGGAAATGTAATTTATAAAAAATTGTGTTAGTTACAGAAAGATGGAGTCAAATTCACAGAGGAAGATATATTAAGACATTTAGTTAAGAGCCCTGGCTCATGACAACATTGCAGGTTTAACCGTGTTAATCCCGATAAGATTTCAATTGCTTTTTGTCATCTTCATTTGTCAAATGATTTTTCTCAC
>NW_010573243.1:0-645 GCF_000687285.1 Phaethon lepturus
GCACCGTAATCAAACAGCACAAGATGCTTGGAAAAATCAGTTTCTACAGTATATCAGGAATTAGACTTTAGAAAGTCGCTTTATCTGTTACATACACATCATTGCCTCTTGTTTCATCTTCATCATCGCTAATCAGTATGCAGATGTGCATCCGTTGCTGGCCTCTTAGTGTGAGATTTGTCCTTTGTTGCTGATTCTCTGTAATTTAATTTTGGTAAGTTAGATATGTTATAAAATATATAGGCCTGGAACTACCCTGGAAACGCATGATTATAACTAGTTTCTAACTTTCATTCGTTCCTTCACAGGAACTTTGCAGGCTAAAAAAGTCTTTTTAGTTTTCTTACCCAGAGCAGATATTCCAGTGCGAAAAGTGATAATTAAAATTATTATCAACTTTGGGCTTATGGAAATTCTGTATTTGGCAAATAAGAAAACATATATTGAGCAGCTCGACTGTTATTTTATTCCAGATACTTTCGACAAGCTCTGATAGTAACTATCAAACACCAGCTGGATCCATTCTCTAAGACACTGGCCAGATACTTTAGAACTGCCCTTTGTCTTTCAGTAGATGCAGGTTCAATGCATGCTGCTCAGGTTCATTGGAAAGGAAAAGAAAAAGTTCAGTTTAGGACAATTCCA
>NW_010573244.1:0-651 GCF_000687285.1 Phaethon lepturus
AAAAAAAAAATAGGTAGGGTGCACCCTGATATAAGAAATCTTTACTGTGCGTTTCATTCTTTATGACTCTGCTGTAGCCAGAGATGTCAGGAAAAGCTGATGCCATGTTAATACCCACCCTCTTACTCATTTCAGATGGTGGTTTTGCATCCAGCAGTGTAGAGACTTGATATTAAAATTTTATATAACATAGGGAATACTATTTGTATAGAATTTTATGTTTTGGTATAATGGTCAAATAGCTATAAAAAAGGACGATCATGTTTTTCTTAAAGTGAATGACGTGGTGAAAAGCACTAAGAATGTAATAAGCTGTGAGGGACGAGGGAGTTACAGCAATTCAATTTTTGTCTCGCAGCACTACAGGTCTCCCAACTTTCCTCCCATTACTGCCTCTGCGTACATTGTGAGGACTGGAAATGTTGGGATGTAGGGGAGTGGGGAGCAGGGATTTGTATGACAGATTCATGCATTATGTCCCTCAAGACTTGGGTATGCTTTGGAAAGTATTAAAATATACCATAAATGTTTTAATGAACATTTTTTCTTTCCAATCTGCATAAAAAGATAAAAAGCAGACATCAGATTTTCATGTAATAACATTTATGTCTTGGTTAACCTTCTAGGTTTTCAGGTAAACAACCTACGTAT
>NW_010573245.1:0-646 GCF_000687285.1 Phaethon lepturus
CTTCTCCAACCTTAATGATTCTATGATTCTTGCCCAGATGACCTCCCCTCTCTTACGCACTTTTGCACTTCTGCCTCTCCGGCCACCTGCCTCCCTCTCCCAGTCCCTGGACATTTCCTTGGGATACCTCTTCCCCATGACTGTGGGCCTCTTGCTCTCCCCACCCTGCTCGCCTCTGGGCGCCCTTCCCTGTAGTTTTGCCGTTCCAAGGATGCCTCACGGCTCATTGGTGATCCCCACCTGTGAGCAGCGTGCCTGGACACACCAGCATGCAAACAAGATGCGAGAAGGAGAGGCTGGGCTTTGGCCAAGGGGCTCAGAGCTCAGAATGCTGCTGACCCCATCCCGCTACCCACCCCGCCGCCAAGCTTGCTATCCCTAAGGCCTGCGAGCCAGGAAAAAGGGGACCACTGCCCCCGCTGCCAGCCCCGTTGGGTCTGACTCCAGAGGGAGAGCCTGTGGGAGATGAGGAAGGGGCTGCCTGCTGCGGAGAGGTCAGCTTCTTCATCGGCACCTTAACCTCACCTGGCCCGCGTCAGGGAAGAGAAGAAGACTAGAGCTCTTTCTCATCGACAGACGAGCTCGGCGGTTTGGAGAGCCCAGAAGAACCCCTTTCTGTTCGGTGGCTGCTGAAACCCGGAGCCCA
>NW_010573246.1:0-650 GCF_000687285.1 Phaethon lepturus
CTTGGCATCCAGAAACACAGCGAGTGTTTGGGGCTGTCCCCTTCTCTGTCAGAGTTGTTTTGAGTGAGAGGTTACCATGCAGGTTTCCACATCAAGTTCATCAGCAGCTCCCAAAGGATCAGATTTGGATTGCAGGTCCCTGTGGCAGGGTCATATCAAAAGTGCTATTTTCTTTCCTCCTCTTGATTTTATTTCTCAGGGAAGCTGCAAACAGTAAAACCTTTGCAGCATGTTTTGATGTGAGTGAATGGGCATCCCCATTCTCTGCAGCTGAGTTCCATACATGGGAAAATAAGCTCCAGAGCCCTGGGTGAGGAGAGATGTTAATGGATGAAACCATTGTCATCACTGTCAGGAAGTGTTCCTTTAATTACTTCACATGAATTTTTTTGAAGTTTGGTAAACTGCATATGTCCAAGTCTTGGTGCTCAGTCACCTCTGAATCTAGCTTCAGGGCTAATGTCACCAAATGGTCTAAACCCCTCAATGTGTTGGGAGTAAGAGGAACTTCCCATTAGCAACTATGAAAACTGGGCTTGTGGGGCAAGAGAGCCCCCAGCACAAGGTGCAAATAGGGCAGCAGGTGGAGACACCTGGCTGGAGATGGGGACTCCTGTTCCCTTTGTGCCACATCCCTGACCCACCATGCT
>NW_010573247.1:0-649 GCF_000687285.1 Phaethon lepturus
GTGCTGAGTAATAGGACTGCTCAAATATACACCAGTGATTTCAAAGAAGCATCGATGTCTATCATGCCATGTGTAATTGGACAGTGAACAGAGGTGGATGTGGGAAACGACTCCCACGCTTTCTTCATTGCTGGTCGTAACACCCTTGATCTTCCTAATGCTGTTTCTTTGCCTTCTTTTGTATTTTACCTCTAAAATGTTCTCATTTTGTCCTTATTTAAAGAGCATGCAGGTCTATAATGAAGGTATTTTATGTCTAAAAGCATAAGTCTTCTGGAAATACAGAACTTTATTTATGTCTAGCTAGACATACCATATATTTGTGTATGTATAGTATATGGACACAATTATTGAATGGAAAATTTTAATAATGTGTTAGCTAAGGTGAATAGTGAATATATTTTATTCTTTTTTTTTAACAGATGCATATGAAGATGGTGTGTATCTGCTAACATCATTTACTGCTAATCAGGTATGTAATGTTATCTCACAGTTTCTGAGTAATCACTTTAGGTGATCATTATCATACTATTAACTATAGGTATTTTAATTTGGGACTTCCTAATGTCTATGTATCCTCCCCTAACATTAATTTGTGCTCATCCTTGAATAGATTACAACTAATATGATTAAACTGTGTTAAGAAAAC
>NW_010573248.1:0-650 GCF_000687285.1 Phaethon lepturus
AAAATCAATGATCGTGGCCTGGGGTAGCATGACTACTGAGGCCACTGACAGCTTAGGCTGACCCTGTAAATTAGAAAGCAATAAATAGTTAAAACAATTGCCCTGTGGGGGAGCATGCAGGTGATGAGCCCAATGTGGAAGGTGATGGATGAGCCCAATGTGGAAGATGACGGATGAGCCCAATGTGCAAGAACTACACCACAAGCAAAAGTTTCCATAGCTTAACATTAACAGATGCTAAAGCACTTAATAAATAAAAAGCTAAAAGTTAACCTGAAGTAAAATGCTAAAAATGAACATGCACCTAATTAGATACCTTCTCAGAAAGCCTTAGAGCATCTGAGGAAAGAAAAAAAATTAAGTGAATCAAAAAGTACAATAAACAATAGCAACAAGAATTTTAGTCCAAAAATATCAGAACAAATACTGGCTTTAACTGAAATGCTGCATAAGTTTCATAATGCCCATAAGAAGCAAACATGAAAAGAAGTAAACAGAAAAACCCAGGCAGTCACTTAGAATACAGCTTCTTAGCACCAGACGAACAGAGGGAAACAGCCCAGCTGAGATACATCAGAGAACATGAGATATTTAGGACCCCCTCTCCCCAAAAAAATGTATTAAGACCTCATATATTATTACATAAGCTA
>NW_010573249.1:0-653 GCF_000687285.1 Phaethon lepturus
GCTGTGCTATCACTATTTGAGATGGAAAGATGAAGACGCCCTTCCAGATGACTTCACACACACCACCCCCTCCACAAAGCACAACTTCCCCATGTTACAGCGCTCCCGCCACGCAAAGGCTGCCCATGGCGGTGTGCGCGTGCCCTGCGCTGCTGGCCAAAGCACCGTGGCAGCTTGCCCTCTCAGGGTGCCGTGGTCCAGCAAGGCCCACCCTTGCTTAGTGTCCGATTTCCCCTGTGCTCCTCACCAGCACCCACAGCACTGGCGCTCTGCCATCAGTGCCCTGCCTGCCTCCTCCTGCCCTTGCCTCCCGCCACCTCCCAGGACACCACACGCTCCACCGGGCCCAGGTCCGGGGACTTGCCCCAGTCCCTCAGAGGGGCGAAGGAAGCCCCCCCCGCCACTTTGGCTCGGCAGAAAGACCTCCTCACACCTCCACCCACCTCAGCCCAAGGGGGTGGAAGATGCATCTCCCAGTCTACAGGCCAGCACCAGAGGCAATGACGCTGCAGACTGTGATGCTGGTGGGACAAAAAGGAGGTGGGAGGTGGCCCTCCATCCATCAGCTCGGATCTGGCCAATTTCCGCATCGTGTGTGAGGAGGTTTCAGAAGCAGGACAACAAACTCCAGGGTGAGAGAGGAAGGGGAAAAA
>NW_010573250.1:0-653 GCF_000687285.1 Phaethon lepturus
TAAGAAGGGTGTATCTAGCTGGGCAATTATATCTGAGTCACAGTGTTCTTACTAGTAACATTAAGGGTACTAGTATGCCTTAAGCTATGAAGTGCTTAGGAAGAAATCACACATATTTCAGCTGACTCCATTCACATTTATTTTTTGTCTTCACGGTATCTTCAGTGAGACATATTTGTCACATATATGCGAAAAGGTATGGTTAAAGTCTTAAGAAAGGCGGTATCCAACCCTGCACAGTACTTCTGTGGAAACACAGGCGGAATGTACCCTATAAGAGACACTGTGCTACATATCTCCTGGATGACGCCGTATGTAGGAAGGCTGACAGTTGCCCAGCCTGGCTTGCAGCAGCCCCAGCACTGCCCGCTCAGCCAGAGGAGGCATGGAGAGCTGTCCCTCGCTTCCCAGCCCTGCCCCACACTTAGCTAGCAAAGGGCTGGCTTCCATCACCCTTCCTCACGCTGAGACGTGCTTACTCACAGAAGTAACTGCTACAAATTAACTGACAAAGAAGAGGCAATGTGTGAGCTATTAACTATCTCAGAGGGAGCCCAGCTGGCTACCCTGGTTGCCTGTGGTGAGGCAAGCATGTTCATCTGTTGGGCTGATGTTCCTAGCTGTCAGCTCTGTTTCAAATAGCTCCACAAGCA
>NW_010573251.1:0-653 GCF_000687285.1 Phaethon lepturus
TTTTTTTTTTTTTCCCCTAAACAAAAATTTTAAATTGGCAGGAATAAAGGGGCAAGGAGGGGAGGAGGAGAAATCCATTTAATCAGAATAAGAATCTGTTCCCTCCCTCCTGGAATCGTGCACTTTATTATTACCAAGGTAACTCCACTGGGTTTTTAAAGAGAAAAGGAAACACAGAATGGGCCATTAATGGATTCCTGCAGATCCTGCTGCACTCCTGGTCTGGCTCGGCCCGACATCCTGATGGGCTGAACAACTCCTCCATGCATTATTTATTTTTTTAATAGCGCGACATGGCGGGGACAGGGGGTGATGGAAGTACCCACAAACCAAATCCTCCCTGCACAGAAAAACTTAAGATCCTCTTATCCAATAAGAGGAAAAAAACCAAAGAGCAGCACGTGGCAGGGCCCAGCGTCCTCGAGGAAGCTGCTGCTTCCTCCCGGGCAGCAAAGTGGCAGTGCCAGGAGGGGACGATGGGGACGGGGACGGTGGGGACAGCGCCATTTGGCCGCTACCGATGTCCCCCCCAATGCATAGGGTGTGGCTAGTGCACAAGGTATGGCTCATACATACAGGGTCTGGCTCCAACGCACAAGGTAGGGCTCAGATGCATAGGGTATGGCTCAAATACACAAGGTATGGCTCAAACA
>NW_010573252.1:0-651 GCF_000687285.1 Phaethon lepturus
AACTTCATCTGCAATTAGGATGTGGCAATACCAATGCAGATGTGAGCATCTGTTGCAGCAACTGCTCGTTAGCATAGCTCTCGCTACCACTGGGCATCTCGTTCAGCTCCGTGGGACGGTGCGTGAGGTGAAGCTCTTAGAAGATTTGTAGATTGAGATCCTATATTACAGAAGTACTAAAAGGCTGTGATCTCCCATTTTGGATAGGTTGTGCATGGAATAATTTACAGGCAAGCCAATTCCAAGAATAGAGAGTGGGATGGTAAATTGTAAATACCTGAACTACCTTTTTTAAGGGGTTAAACTCAGACCTAAGTTTTTTTTAAGGAGAAAGAGGAATTGCAAATTCCAAAATAGTTTATTAAAGAATCTTAAATGTTAGTCAATACCATGTAATACTCTGCACAATATGGTATAAAACGAGGGATAATGCATGAGCATTTCTA
Source organism: Phaethon lepturus (assembly GCF_000687285.1). Classification (NCBI taxonomy): domain Eukaryota; kingdom Metazoa; phylum Chordata; class Aves; order Phaethontiformes; family Phaethontidae; genus Phaethon; species Phaethon lepturus. The sequence goes on from NW_010573252.1 coordinate 447, forward strand.
CAGAGTTGCTTTAGTACTTCTGAGCAAAATTTTTTATGGTTGAGTAATCAAAATACCAGTAATTAACAAGTTAGTTTGTGAAATGCACATCCAGTCTGAATTGTCATCTTTTAGAACTTTGTCTATAGATCTATATTAGGCATCTAAAACAGTGAAAATGTCTCTCAGCTGGGACATCTGCAATAAATTACAAAACTCTTTAGGA
>NW_010573253.1:0-653 GCF_000687285.1 Phaethon lepturus
ATTGCCCACTGTTTCAGAGGTGATACATGTCAACTTAGTAATAAAAATAAAGCAAATAATATACAGTTCACACTTTAGAAAATGTTCCTTTTTCATTGACCTCTGCAGAGAGAGTGCTTGAATTGTTCAAATATCACAACTGACCTGCAGAGTGCTGCTGCTGAAGAGCTGCTATCAACTGAGCTCTAAATTAGCCATGTTAACATAAAAATATTTTGGGCCATAGTCCTAGTATAGATAATAGCTTGGTTCTTCCAGGTGACGTATCTTCAGTTTCTGGCAAATTATTATATCTTGCTTGACTTCTCTGAATTTTAGGAGGGTAATTTTATGCTAATTGAGAATCCATTCTTTTATTTTGAAGATGTCTTAAATGTGGCATATGAAAATTATTTCTTGTAAACTGGATGTTTGTGGATTCTGTCAATTCCATGGGCAGTGTTAGTATCATGCGGAAATGAATTCCGCAGGTTATTTATTCATTGTTTAAAAATCACTTCAATTTTGGCTTGTTGGGATTTTTTTTACTGTGTTTCCTTTTACTTTCAATTTAAATTTCCATGCTTTTGTAATTTCAAGAATATCAAATGTGATAAAAAAAATTATCTTTTCCAAAACCACTATTTGTATTCCTTGGTCTCTTCCCAGATTCT
>NW_010573254.1:0-652 GCF_000687285.1 Phaethon lepturus
CTTTCACCTTGTAAAAAAATAAGCAAATGGGATAGGTAAGCCCTGTTAAAATATTCGGAAAGAATGTGCTGGGAGTTACTCAAATATAGAACACAGCTCTTTCTTCTTTTTATTCTTTGCTGCTGTTTTTGGTCCCCACTATTTAATTTCTTACTGCCCAATGTGGGAATTTACAGTGTGTGTGAAAACACTTGCATGGTGCAGCTTCCACTGAGTCGGTTTAGTGTAATGTAGTTTTTGCTGCACACAAAACTGAAGCAATTTCATATTTTGCCATCCTTTCTTTTATCTGATTTCTTCTGTTTAGCATGTTTGTATGTGGGAAGTGTTATTAAATGGGACAAATGGCCTTAGAAATGGTTCAACCTGCTTGCTTATGTTTTTTAAGGTGAGAGTATTTTGACTCTTTTTAAAGCGCTGTAAGGATAATTTGACACTCTGAAAATGTTTCTGCAAAGCTTGAAAGTACTCATTTATTGTTCTCAGGAAGTGAAATACAGAAATAGTCATTTTATTGCTACAAAAACAAAAGGTTTGTTAGGTGTCATACACTTGCAAGCAGTAGAACCCTTTAATTCTGAATTAGTTACTCATATTGCTTCTTTAAAGAAATGTAAATGCTAGTCACTAGGCAGTAAAGCTAGGGAAAAAA
>NW_010573255.1:0-653 GCF_000687285.1 Phaethon lepturus
TATATATATGCACAAAGAAGTATTCCAAGGGGAATTTTCCAAAGCACCCAGGAGGAGACTTGAATGCCACAAGGTAACATCCTGAAGCACTTCGGCTGTCTTTTGCCACTTCCTGTTTTCCTGCGCTAGGGATCTGTTACTGTAACAGGGCAGTTGAGAGCAGATTACCCACTAGAAGCTGCGGGTCTTTGGAGGCTGAAAAGCAGCCACATTTGAAATGAGCTACTTTAAGTGTCTTGGTTAAGATAACTTTGGATAATCGGAGCAAATTTAACTTACATAACAGCCATTTAATCACTCAGAGTTCTTGATCTGTGGACTTCTAATCCTGGTGAGCACTAACTGTAGGCTGTGTGTTTCACCAAATCCTCATTCCTTTAGAAGTAGCTCAGCTGTCACTGTGATATTCAGCGAGGTTACTGAAAGCGTCAGGGCAACAGTAGGTGGACAATCATATTCCTTCAATGCCTGAGGCAAAGCAAAATGAACTGCTCTGCTGAGTTTCGGTGAGCAGGGCTCCCTGTTTGTGCAGGGGCAGATGTGCCCGGGAGAGGGCGGTGATGGACAGGCGCACGCTCCGGCAAGGGATGCCGGTGGCTTGCATAAACACGGGCTTTTAATAGCCTTCTCCTGCACATACAGCTGAACTGCTC
>NW_010573256.1:0-652 GCF_000687285.1 Phaethon lepturus
AAACAACACACCGTAAGTACCTGGAAAATACCTCCCCCCACCCCAAACCAGCTCATGAACTTTTCCTTCCTGAATAGCAGAATTGCTCCTCCTTGTATATTTAATCATTAGGTGACATATTTTAAATACATGTTTTATAATATTGTTCAGTTACAGACACCCAAAGAGACACAAAATGATCATTTGATGAACTCACAGGTTAAATGGAGGGAGTATAAAACAGTTTCTAAAATAATGACGTACCTAAGGCATAGCTTTGAGAGTGTGTGAAATGTGATAAGTTATCCAAATTCATCATGGCTGCAGGGCAGTTGTAAATAATATATAAACACATGAGTACAGTGAACAGAGAGCTAACAGATGAAGCAGTTTGCACAGCAGTTTCTGGGCTCTGGCTTGAGATACGCTAGATTTTCTGGGAACTACTTCTAGGGTCATCAGAGTACTGCTATGAACACTTTGAGGAGCTTCAGGGTGCCTGCTGCTCCTGGGAAGAGATAGCTACAGGAGGCTGTGACTGCTAGCAAGCTGTAGCAGTTTCCCACAACTTTGTTGTCAACTTTTCTTGATCGATGGGGACTTTGAGTTTTTTGTTTCCAGCTGACTCCTCATTAGGAACAGTCAAGCATCCTTTCAGCAAATGCTAGAAAGA
>NW_010573257.1:0-652 GCF_000687285.1 Phaethon lepturus
CTGAAACCAGGACAACCTGAAATCACTTTACTAAATGCCTGAGCAAGGTCCATGTTTCAAGGTTCTTCACAGATATCAAAATTATAACTGGACATTTTTATTTTGACCTGATTTGAATTCCAACCTATCGGGGGAGGGGGGAAGAAAGGCTGCGGCTTTTCAGTCTCTTAAAGTAGATTCACAATTTTTTGTAAATACTTGTACCCACCAGGTCGCAAAATGACAAATCTGCTTTATACCCTGATGGCTGGACTCTCAATCATGAAATAGAAACTCAAGACACAGCTGTAGCAGTGTATTTATTCCACATTAATACAAGGTGGAATACTTTCTTCTGGAGAGAGCAAGCTTGAGCTCTTTCTTCTCCTTTCTCTCCTCTTACCCTTCAGAAAAGAAGTACTATGAGGAGACTGCTTATTTGATCTTTCCCTTTGTCAAAAATGGGAAAGTTAATGCTAAAATTTAGGACAAGATACTCAGGAAAAGCTTTTGTCAGTTGACTAGTCTAGTGTCTTGTTTGTCATAAGACACTTCAAAAGGTGTTTGTTTTACCTGACTGCAGAGCAAGAACATTTATAAAATTTTACAGATGTTGTTCTGTAGAAAAAAAAACATTCCTTGACACACTCTTAATTGCTGCATAAAACTGTAT
>NW_010573258.1:0-645 GCF_000687285.1 Phaethon lepturus
CCATGCATTTTTGTTCCTCCTGAAAAGTCTTGTGCAGTGTATAGCTATTGGGCACTTCAGGGTTTGCTACCGATCTCTAAACCGATAAAGCCAACAATCCCTCTTCAAACATTTTCCACATTCAGAACAGATTAAGTGCATTTTCCCATTGCACGGGTGGCATGTGCAGAAACCTAGGTTTTGAGACCTACTACCACCAGGTGTGCCAAAATACAGCAGGAACTGCCTCTCCGTCAACACAACCTTTGTAATGATGCAAAAATGGCAATGAATGATATCAGTGTTACTTAGGGATCGGAGGAAGTAGTGAGTAGGACATCAGCTTAAAGGCTGGCCTTGAAATCCTACAGCTCAAGTGGCAGTACATGAGAATTTAACAGATGTGGTTTCATACAGCTGCTATCTAAAAACTCTGCAGAAAGCTCAGACCTCTCCGACAGTAGAGAAGAAAGGTATTCCTTCACTCGTCTGCGCCTTCTGCACTGGCACAAGGATTTATGTAGTAACAAGATACGCTGATCAAGGAACTGATCTGGATTAAAGCTAACCTGGGGAAAAAATGCTTCATTTCAACAGTGATCCATCTCAGCATCTGGCTGCACAGACATCTCTGCTAGCACAAGCAAGGGCAGGGAAGAACAAGCG
>NW_010573259.1:0-654 GCF_000687285.1 Phaethon lepturus
CTTCAGCCCATCCAGTCACTTTTTTTTCCTAACCCAAGCACAGCATATTTTTTTGATGTCTTGTTTGTGATTTATTTCTCCTATTCCACAAAGCTGTATGAACTTAGGTAAATTGGTATAAAAATTGGGTTTTAATGGAATCACTATCATTTTGCCTGCACAATTGATCATCACATATAGTATCCCAGGGTCAGTGTGAGGTTGGAGTTCAAATTCCTTACGCATTCACTAAACTCAAACATGCCAAGCAGTCCGGCATGTCCACTGTGTGACTGATCGGCACATATGGAATATGGCAAACACTTTTCCATCAACACTTGTTCAGGATTTCTAGAAAACAGACGGTCCAACCAGGCAGCCTGGCCCCACAAATCTGGGAGACTACCAAGGAAAATGAAAGGGTATGGCTCACCAGCAGAAAGGAAAGTCTGCTGTTAACACCAGTGAACTTAAGTAAGAATTTACTTCCCAAACAACGACCCAGTTTCTTGGTTCCATTTTCTGCTAAATGGCAATCATTGCAGGTACTAATAAGTACTATTTTACTACTATTTTCTAGATACTCATATGAAAAACAATTTTCACCTACCCATAACTGATAAGCATATCATATGCACAAGCCCTATCATGGCCATAAATAAGTTTCTAGATTCA
>NW_010573260.1:0-645 GCF_000687285.1 Phaethon lepturus
TTGGCCTTCTTGGCCACCTGGGCACATTGCTCATGTACTGTGAATGTACTGAATTGCCTGTCAACCAATTCAGCTGTCTGTAAACCAAATTCAGACAGCTGTCAACCAGATGACGTTTCTGTTATACATGTTTCCTGGACATTCTGCATGTATGAGAAAGGTGTTTGGAATTAAAAACATTATTTAAATGTACTCTCTGTATTGTGTCACCTAAAGATTCAAATCAACCTAAAACACTTTGGCAGAAACAGTTTAATGTAAAAAAAAAGCTCTCCAAACCTGAACTTTCCAAGTGCTTTAGCTTAGCTCAAAAAATATAGCCCCGATGATCCACTGTGATGTATTATGAGTTTAGATTTCCACTAGTGTTAGCTAAAAGCACAATGGGACATGTCTCAGCGACAGATTCCTCTTGATAAAAAGTGCAAATATTTTTCTGCAAAGTCCCCTGGAATCTGGGCTGAACCTCGGTTGACACCAGGAAAATCAAAGCCTGAAAGACTGCATTAACAGAAGAATCCGTCAAATTTGCCCATGTCTTGCATCCCCATCAGCTGCAGGACAGATCATATCCTTGAGAGGGAGTCCTGCTTGTTCCTTTCACACAGCTCCCTCTATCAGGACTTAGCAATTCATTTACAAGGG
>NW_010573261.1:0-655 GCF_000687285.1 Phaethon lepturus
CCACCTGCCCTATGGCGGCCTGCAAAAGTGCTCGCTGCTAAGACGAGCCCGAGGGGACACGGTAGGACCAGCCGCACCACGTGCTGTTTGACCCCCACGGAAACCTCCTCCGGATTTCCAAGGCTCTGCTGCATCCCATGATCCAAGCTTTGGGAATTGTCTCCACAGAGATGTGAACACCTAAATACACTGCATCTGCTCTCCAACCTGTCGCTGGGCTCACCCAGCCGCCTCGGCGGGAAGGAGAAGTGGTTCAGAGCCCGTGGGCTCTTTCTGTCACACCTGAGATGACAGAAGGCGGCCCGGGGCTGCAGCTTCTCGTTTGCCCAAGGTGGGTCAGAGGGAATGAACTCCTCAGCAGCCCTGCTGTAATTTAGGATTAGGGATAAGACCGGGGCTGAAAAAGTCAACCTAGTCTGGCTACACTGCGGCTCTTCCATGTTACCTATGGAGGACAACCTGGCAAAGCTCTTGCAGGAGTCAACCACATGTCCTCCTCAGCCCAGGGGACATTTTGAAATCAGAATCAGTGTCAATGTTTTGACTAACACCAAAGAGATGCTGAGGGTATTGCATCAAGCAAAATATTTGTTCAGTGAACTACTCAGGCATGCATATTATAGAATCACAGAATCACAGAATCCCAGAATCACTA
>NW_010573262.1:0-655 GCF_000687285.1 Phaethon lepturus
CCTTGGCCAACACAGCGCTCTGGGCTGCTGCGGGGGCAAGAGTTGGCCAAGTGAGGACAGCGGTAGCGGTCTTGGGGATGTGTCCACGGAGATGCTCTCCAGGTTCCTGCTATGGCTTGGCAGGCTTGGTGGGACGGGGATGCTTGGGGTCCTTGGGGGGCAGTGGTGGGTCCAAGTGAGAGCTGCTCACTCAGGTTCAGGCGGGGGGCAGGGGGGCAGGATTCGGGGGGTTCGGAGGCTCGAGCTGCTCCAGGAGCCCACGTGCAGCTCATGTGTTGCCCCCAGAGGTGACGTTAGGGGTAGATGCGCCCGTGGGGACAAGCCACCAGCAGGGTCATTGTGAGAAAGGGGCTAACGGCTGCCTTGGGCTGGTCTCTCCTGGCCATATGCAGGGATGTTGATGTTGCTGGTCTTGGCAGCCGTCCTCCAGAGGGAGAGAATGCTCTTGACCGGAATGTCTGGGTCCAGGGCATCCGTGAGGGTGTCCAGAGGTGACAGGGACCTGGTTGTCTTCCAGGAAGAATTTAAAGGCATACTTCAGCCTGTGGGTGAGGTAGAGCAGGGCAGGCAAGCGGGTGGAGGTGGGATGGATGCCCCACCATCTCCAGCCTCCAGCCATGGCCAGCATTGGCTGCCAACAATAAGCACTGTCTTG
>NW_010573263.1:0-655 GCF_000687285.1 Phaethon lepturus
TTTTTTTTTTTTTTAAAGCTAATTATTTTTCCCAACTTTGAAAAGATTTGATTTGGCCATGCTTATACATTTTCCCCCCCTCCTTTAAACAACAAAAACACATTTTTAGTGTTTTCAGATGTTGAGATCTTTTCTGCTAGCTGAAGACACTAATTTGAGTAGAAAGAACCAGCCATCAGCCAAAGTCCAGTCTTTTGAAGATAATATAGCTACGTGACAATTTCTGGCAGTTGGCCGTGGAAAAGTCAGGATCGGATGGTGTCTTATATCCTGCCTCATTTTTCACATAAATGTGTGACATACATCTGGCTCTGGAAGAAATTTCAGTTTATCTTTTAGGCCCACCAGTATGCCTGCCTCTTCTCGATCCCCCTTGCATATGAAATTTCATAATCTTTTTATCTTAAAATCATACACCGATTTAATAGCACAAGATACAGTTGAAATGCTAAAATCCAAAATAAAGTTGACTATTACACATCGTGCCACTTCAGCACTGTGTTTGTATGGGCATACGCACACTACTTCAAACCACGGAAAACAAAACCAGGAAAGACCATCAGAGCCAGACATTTTGCAGTTAACTATTAGCAAAAAACTGCAGAAGGGAACTCGAAAAAAAGAACTGCACTTTCTGAAACCTGCCGTACACCAA
>NW_010573264.1:0-654 GCF_000687285.1 Phaethon lepturus
CCTTTTTCAGCAGCTGACTATAAACTGTGCTGTTTCACAGGAAATAAACGAGCGAGGTCGGTGGTGGCTAAACCTCTTCTTTGTGTGGAGGGGATGATACAGCTTCTGGTAGTAGTTTGACCAGACAGTGTTTAATATTAAAGAGAGATTTTCAGCTTGATTTTGAAATACCTACTACTTTTGTGTTTGTATTTGCCACTTGGTTTACGCCTTGAATTTTGCATCGGTAAATTACTCCTTTTGGTTTTGCTAGCCTCTTCTTATATGATAAGTATCTCCTCCTGCAGTAATGGGCAGTGAATATAGAAGTTAATAACTTAAACTGGTTATGCATTAAGTGCTATCCAGTGCAGTATGAGCTAACAGAAGTTTTCTTACCAATTTTTGAGTTGGTATGGTATAACCTGAGCAAATCTTACTTTGATTGCCTTATCTTGCATCTTTTTTTGGTGAAGGACTCTGCTTCTGAGACCAGAAGCTTGCCTTTGGATTGCTTAATACCATTTGATATTTAAAGTCTACATTGTTCTACCCACTGTAGTACACAGCTGAAGGTATAGTCTGTGTTTCATTTATGTTACTGAATTTAAAATTCTAAGAAAGTAAACTGAAAATTTTCATTTATTTCTGTTCCTTTTTTTTTTGTTTTGTTTT
>NW_010573265.1:0-650 GCF_000687285.1 Phaethon lepturus
ACTCAATCCCACTGTCTATGTCACTGACAAAAATGTTAAACAGCGCTGACCCCAATAGCTACCCCTGAGGAACGCCACTCATGTGAGTTGGATCTGTTCTCAGACAGAGGTACTAGTGTGATCATAACTTCATCACCATCTACTTCCTCCAAATACAGATAATTAATGTATTTTGAAGGCGTTATATCATAGTCTCAGATCCCAGTGAGTTATATCTGATCGGCTAAGAGCTCCGTCTAGTCCAGTCCTATGCCTCCATCAAAGAGCATCACCAGTTAAATGTGTGAGTACCTCCTGGCCACCAAGCGTCAGACAAACTGTGTGTCCACATTGAGTGCATACATGATCTATAAGAGTCAGCAATTGGTATCAAACATGAAAATCCAATTTTAGATCTTTTCCAGAAACTTACTTATCATTCATTATAACAGTTCAAGGTCTTAACTGTAGCCTTGTAAATGACCAACCTCAAAAGCTTGAGTGCTAACAAATCATTTTTATGCTAGACAGATGAAAAGAAAAGCTAAGACAGAAATTCAAATTTCAAATCAGCATATTTTTAAATGACCTATAACTCAAAAAGTCTGACAATGTGCCTTTAGATTTTGCAGAAATATTTCCTTTCCTTTAGAGGAAATGTGGCAATTTTC
>NW_010573266.1:0-654 GCF_000687285.1 Phaethon lepturus
CTACACAATAATTAAGAGCCTGCTGAGACTTCATATAGGGTGGAAGAAGAAGGCGTGAGTACTGTAAGGCACAGAAGAAAACTAGACTCAGATCATTATGTCATGGTAAATACTATAACATACTGACCATATCATAACTACTAGCTCAACTTTGATTAAAAAATAAAAGCAGGTGCATCTTCATGATGTTTTTAAAAAAAGGACTTGAGAAATGAAAACAGATGATATCTAGGTTTGTGACTTACAGATGGAACTAAACATTTAAGTATGCCTAAACCTTGAAAAAAGTTGGGAATGAAGACTCACTGGGTAGGATTCCATTCAACGTTAGAATATTTACATTTATGTGTGTACAATCAGAGGTCAATATGTATGCTGTCTCAGCTCTTATTTAGTCAGCGAAAATCAAGTCAATAGAGTTGACTAGAACACTCAGACTTAGCAAAGAGCATATCCAGTCATATCCTCAGGCACTTCTGATCAGCTAGGTAGGTCTCCAATTAGGCTAACATATACGAATCCAAGACTGAAGTGTTCAGTTCTTCCTATGAATTACACAAAGACTCATAGTAACCTATTGTAAGATATTGTAACACCTTATTCCTTTTTGTGCATTTAATATTAAATGACCTTATTGAAAACATAGAGGTAATA
>NW_010573267.1:0-656 GCF_000687285.1 Phaethon lepturus
AAGGACTTGGGGGTGTTGGTTGATGAAAAGCATCAACAACATGATTCTATGATTCTATGACAGTACAAAACTAGGAATTGTGATTGAGCTTATCAGCCTTGCCAATGTCCCTTTAAATGTGTGGGCTCGTGCTATTCCATTTAGTCATTTCTGCTGGTTCCTAATCTACTAGGAAGTGGTGCTTCAGAGGCAGATCAGAATATCAGTGTGAATACTGTGAAAGATCAAGGAATCTAATACAACCAGTTAACCAACCAGTAGTCAGCAAGTTACCAAGAACTTATGGTAAAAAATCATTATCACACTGTAATTTAACTGATTCTCAGATTCAGATCCAGAAACCAGTTAATACTGGAAAGATGATTTGGTTTCATTTCTGAAAATATGGAAACTTTGCAAGTCACAGTTTCACTGAAGTGATACTCTGACTTGTCATGAATGGACTTATGGCACGCCGTTTCTTAAGATACTGACCTATTAATTGATGCTTTGAATACAAGTCATCAGTGTACAAGCATGGAGATACATGGTTTACAGATGAGATATTCCAAAAGTACCTGTCATGACTGCATTAAGAAACAAAAGGTGAGTATGTAGTGAAGATGTGAAAACTCTTAAAGAAGCAGCTGAAGTTGTCACAAAAAGTTCTGTCCATG
>NW_010573268.1:0-655 GCF_000687285.1 Phaethon lepturus
TGATTGAAAAAATAGTACAAAAATTTCAATATGGACATGAAACGAAAAAACACCACCCTTATGCTTTGCCTATTTCCATCTTAAGCCCTCTCTTTACACTTTGATTTATAGTTTCTTAAGATTTTCCAAACACCTCTGAGTTTTTAGATTAACTTTCTATGATTCTTTCCATTGAGGTCTATAAAGTGGGGTTTTTTTCAGCTTGACATCTCTTCTGCAACATGTTATACTTTATTTCATGCCTTATTTTTTTCCATCTTCCTTGATACCTAATTCCTTCAGTTCCCTTTTCACTTACCTTTCTTCACTCATTTTTATTACTCCTTTTCCATCTTAAATACTGTTCTTCATCTTCTGATAAAGTCTGTTATTACTCTGCAGTTCTTTTCTTAGTCATTAGAGACAGACTTTCAATCAGCTCACTTTCATCAGCTAAGAATTAGGCATCCAGTCACTTATTTTAATGGTATCTCCAATGGGTGAGATAGATACATATGTTTTGAGGGTGATTTATACCACCTTTAGTGGGTGGATTGTGAAGACTCACTTCTCCGTTGCTTGCTGAGTGAACATGCAAGATTAGATTGCTGGTTTTCAGGAGGCTGAAGGTGAATAACACCTTCTTAATTTGCCAAAAGTAACTTTGAAATTCAAA
>NW_010573269.1:0-654 GCF_000687285.1 Phaethon lepturus
ACTGAGGATGTTCATGGACACCAAGTGACAGACAGTGGTTTTGAGTATTCTTGGCTTTCATCCACCAGGTCCATAAACATAATAGCTAAAGCTTTAGAGCAGATTGACTACTTGTCAAATAACCTAGGAAAGAATTGGTAAAGATGGATACATCTGCATTCTGGATGAATGAAGCTTTTACAGTGCTGTTGCCCCTAATAACTAAGACCAAAAGTAGTGAAAGTAGGGTACTGTTAACTTTGTAAGAATGCCTCATGGAACTTTTGTGAGGGAATGCCCTTGAGCAAAATGTCATCTGTGCATGAATCTAAGCTCTGAGATTCCACTTTGTTCCTTCAAAACATGTCAAAATTCACTGGTATCATTGTGAATCATGGTTTGTACTCTGAGATCATAGATTTTCCTTTTACTGCCTTTCAACCTTGCTATGATCTTTCTCACTCGAAGTATTGAACAGGATTAGTTCTATATCACAGCAACTAACTAATTTTTTGGTCACAGACATGATTATCTTTTATCCTTATTCTAGCTGAAAACCAGTGCTATAAAACTTTCACTTTCTAGAACTGACAATGGGGACCTGTTGGAGTATGTCCAGAGGAAGCCACAAAAATGATCAGAGAGCTGGAATACCTCTCCTATGAGGACAGGCTG
>NW_010573270.1:0-654 GCF_000687285.1 Phaethon lepturus
AACCCAAACCGTTCTATGATTCTGTGATTCTATGAACTGCCTGCTTAATGGTGCAAGTTGGTTTTGAACAGTCTTTTCAACAATCAAGGCTGCCTGTCTGGTGCACTTTCCTGCAGGCAGAGCAGATGTCCTCCTGTCCTGACTCTTGCACTTCATAAGCATTTTGAGTTTGTTGATGAATGACATACACAGAAGTAGTGACTAAAACTAAACAGGGGCTGTCAAAGCAAGTGACTCAGCTTTAAAGGAGACAATTAAACCACAGGAATCAGTCAAGGTACAGTTTCCTAGTTGTGACTTTGGGAAATGTTCGTATGGAGAACCAACAGCCTTTCAGTTGCTCCATTAGCCCTTCATTTGGCCTATTTATTTGTCTTCCACCTCGCGACTTGGAGATTATCCAGACTGTTATAACTGGTTAAAACTGAGAAGTGGGCCACATTATAGTGTCTTGCAGAGTAAAAACCCAAGGGAAAGGGAAATAACAGGATGTCTCTGAGCTAGAGTCAGTGGAGGAAGGGAAGCAAGTTTCTGAAGTTTCTGCTCATAAGCTGGTTTACAACCAACAACAATCCTCACCATGTCTACATAAAAATGTGGAAAGGAAGTAGAATCCAAACCTACAGGGTGTAAAAAAACCTGGGGCTGAGTCAG
>NW_010573271.1:0-656 GCF_000687285.1 Phaethon lepturus
CTTTTATATTTTAACACAGGCAACTACACAAAGAACCTTTTCTCATACAAAGAAAAGCATTTTGTAAAAATAGGGTAATCACGCAAAAGAAAGAGAGAAATGAGGAATTGAGGACTGGGGTTTGTATTTTGCTGATCTAGTACACCGAGCATGTCAGTGGCACTCAGAAATACTGTACTGAATCCTGCTCAGGTGCAGGATTTCATGTGTGACCTTGGTTTCTCTGCTGCCCAATTTATGTGTGTAAGTTGGGGACGCTGTTTGTCCAGTATAACTAGGTAATTAGAGAGAGAGGCACCTCTGGAGGCCATTTCATCTTATTCTAAAACAGGTCTTTAAAATGGAGGCAATAAATAAGCAGAAGAAATGACTGCTCTCCATTGCATTAGCAGGAATTGGGAGAAGTAGCTTAGATTGATATTAAATTTATGGTTATCTACAAATAAATTAAACATATTACAATATTGGGGAAAAAAGTATTTTTGCTTCCTAAAGAATTGGTTCAATTTTGAGGTAAATAATTAGAAGTAAAAATATTTGAGAAGCTTTTATGTTTTCAAGTAATGAAGAAAAAGTAGTTTGCTTTTCTTTCTGTGCTTCCCTTGTTTACCCACCATATTACTTTCATTATCATTGGTTTGTGATTTTTTTTTTTT
>NW_010573272.1:0-655 GCF_000687285.1 Phaethon lepturus
ATGTTTCCTGTTACCCACATGAAAATGCATGTGACAGTAAGTGTTAGTGAACTGCTCTATAGAAGAGTCAGTACTGACACGGACTTTATTTTTTTCTGTTACTGTACTGAAACTGTGTAGAAGCAGTGCAGAGAATGGAGGAGAGCAAAAGAGAAGGGAGCTCACTTTTTGAAAGCTGATCAAATCAACTAACTCTAACACAGCTTAGTGTTTAAAGAAATGCATATATCTTCCAGGCATGGGTACAAGGGTTGCAGTTGTGGCCCTAGGCTCTGATACCATCTTTAAGATAGGCGTAGATGTTTCTAAGGTCAAAGTGCGGCAGATAGCAAGCTACTTTAGAGATGTTCCTGAGGCTGAGTTTCATGCTCACTCAAAACTGAAAATACTGTACTGTATACTAGACATGCAAACTGACATCATTTGTGCTTCAATTAACCTTTAACCACTGGCTTTTAAAATTAAGAGTGTCATTATCCAACACAGGATTACAGCCATTGCCTCATAATCTAAGTGTTTACAATTCAGCTTGAGAGGAGTGTGTTAAAGAGTCAAAAATAAAGCAAATATCACATATTTAGACATCTACAAATTAAAACATCTACAAATACATGGCTTTGGATTTTTTTCATATTTTCTTAAAAAAAAAGTTTTT
>NW_010573273.1:0-655 GCF_000687285.1 Phaethon lepturus
AAAAAAAAAAAGAAAAAAGAGTCTTGATATCATGTTGAAGTGATAATTCCCTTTCACATCTGTTGAACCATACAATGAGGCATGAAAAGTCTTACATCCTGGTTAATCCGGAGAATGGTAATGTTTGGTCTTAGCATCCAAGGTAAAAATGACAATGAGAAACAGACTCTGTTGCATGTTTATCAGCTACAGGCAGTGCCGAGAGCTGGCTGGCAAACCCAGCCCTCTGCATTTGGGCTCTTTCCGCTGTAGATCAGATTTCAGCTGGCAGATTTTTAAATCTAACCGATTTTTGAAAGCTTGAACTCTAGAACAGGTGATTTGCTTTGCTGGGGTAGCAACAAGTTCAAGCAAGCCTGGGGTACCTTATCCCTCTAGGATATACTAATTAGCGTATGCAGGAGCATTAGTGCCTAACAGATAAAGGGCAGCGCGAGGATAACCCTTGCCTTTGCAGATGATCAGCTTTGAAGACAGTGAGATTTTGGCTGTGTGTGTTGCTTGAGTATTCTGGTCAGCAAGGTGTGCCGGGAGCCAGGCCATCTGCTCTGCATCTATTTTGATACACTCTATTTATGTTTGGAATATCCAGGTGCTGTTATCAGGCAATTTTTAGCATGTTTCACGCGTTGACAATATTGGCTGCACAAAATAC
>NW_010573274.1:0-656 GCF_000687285.1 Phaethon lepturus
TGCTACATCCATTACTCCATAGGCAGAAATTCTGATTATTCTCTTATTCTGTACAGTTTTATTGACCCACAAAATCTTCATAGCTTATTAGTAGGTTCAGTGTTACCCAAGCAGCTAAACTTCTACATATGTCAAATGCTGTGGAAAGACACGTGTGAAGATGTTTTGCTCTCAGTAAGGCTAACTCTGACATAACTTTTGAAGTAAATTGAAGCTACCATCATCTTTTTACTACTTAGTCTACATAGCCATACAAAGCAAACCGAGTTTGTCTTTAAACTACCTCTTAGAAGAAAGGCAGTCTGAGGAATTAGGAAACAGAAGGGACCCTTATCTGTCAATACATTATAAAAGAAAAAACAAAGGGGAAGATCTGATTTGGCTTTACAGCTATGATGTTTTAAAAGAATCTAGTTTTCACCTATGTGAAGCACTTTCTTACGCTTTATTTGTGTTCATGCCAAGCTTGTGTTCATAAGCTGATGGTGTCTAGCTCTTCATTTTACAGCTGGCCTCTCTTTTGGCTGTGTTTGTCTTAGGGGCAGGAGGAAGCAAGAAAGTTATGCTAAACTTCTTTAAACTTCCTTGTTATACTATTGATGACTGTATCTTACTTGATGATTCAGTTTTAAATGCAGTTTTCTTGCAAGGACATT
>NW_010573275.1:0-656 GCF_000687285.1 Phaethon lepturus
AAAAAAAAAAGGTTTTGCTCTTTCCCACACTCCACTCCTGATTTCTGCAGAAGGCAGAATAGATAACTTTGACCTATACTTGTGTTGCTGCCAGTTTCTTCGACACATTAGTTCGTGTTTGCTCTGTCTTTGTTTCAGTGATGTGTTGTGTAACGTAAGCAAGCAGGAAGCCAAGTATGCACCAGCAGGAAGGCTTGGAATACTCTGATTTTTTGGCACGATGTGATGTATTGTGAGCTGGGTTTTAAGTATCTGACAGTTAGTCCTTGGAATTGGCAGCCATACTCTAGAGACTGGTACCCTGAATAACCCAACTCACAGAGTATAGCTGGGACCAAACCATGACTTCATTCATCCCCTGTGCACAGGTGCTCAGTGAAGTGAGCATTCAGGGCTCGCTTGAGTGCATGTCCTGTTCTCAAGGGCAGTGCCACACTCTGCCCTTAGCACATGCTGCAGAGCTAAGAGGTAGTTCCACAGAGAAAGATGTTGTGCCACATGATTGATGGGTGACAAAGACTTAATTTATCTTCACCCTTCTCCACAAACATACACACACTCCTCTCTAACCTGGGCACTGAAAACAAAACACTCCCATGCTGAAAATACTCAAGGTAAAAAAACTGAAAAAAACCCAAAAACTAAGGAAAAAAAAA
>NW_010573276.1:0-656 GCF_000687285.1 Phaethon lepturus
AAAAAAATGTGCAGCATTATCCAAATACAAGGCGGGGCTTGTACATTTCCCAGGGAAATACATCCCATTCTCACAGTCCTGTTCTTCTCATGAAAGTAATACATGTAGCAAAACAACTATGACTGAGGAGCAAAACCAAAATGCCTCATTGTTTTTCAATATTTTCCCTGTTTCTATTTAAATAATAAAATGGCTGAATCAATACATCTTTTAGTGAATTTAAAGAATTATCATGTGCATAAAAGAGTGGCACATATCTCTGTGCTTACTGTTTCTGAGGGTTAATCACTTATCATTGGATTACAAGTTCCTTTGGGGTTTGTGAGAGGAAGGGAAATGAATTTTCTTTGTATTCAGCAACTTAAACAGCATATAAAATTACATCTGTCTTTCCCATTGCATTCCAGTACCGGAAGAGGGAGTATGTTTAGGAAGAAGTCACTCTGGATTTGTTGCCTCACCCCTCTGATAGACCCTAGATATACTGAATTTCCAAGTATTGTCTGCTTACATAGTGTGAAATATGCCCCTGTCCCAGCAGGATGCTTATGGTAAGCACCAGTGAGTGGCTGTGGCCAGAAACAAGGATCTGCACAGGCAGCTGTATGAGCCCTGACAGCCTGGTCTACAGCCCACACAGGAGCAAAGACAAGCAG
>NW_010573277.1:0-657 GCF_000687285.1 Phaethon lepturus
GAGTTGTGAAGTCCATCTTTCTCCCGCAGTTACCAACCAAACGTTCCTGTGCAGATATCAAGAGATACCTAAATGAATGCCTTCCAGCAATTCTTAAATTTTCTAATATTAGAAGGGGGAAAAATTAGTCTTTTGGCTAGCAGATGTGTCAACAAATGGAGACAGAAGTAGTAAAGACCATCAGTGAAACCAGGAATATCATCTTGATGAGAAAGAGACCACATTCCAAGCAACTCAGAAATGGAAAGAGTTACAAGTCACACTGTGAAAAAAAATCTGCCTTTCATGTAATTATTTTTTGAAAAAGAGTCCTTATTCCCTGTGCCATTATGTACACACCATCCTGGCTATCAGAGCTTGTGTATTTTATCTATAGTTCAACTTCTTAACTGCAGAAAGGAAGGGAATGAACTTCCATAATCAGAGTAGGTCTGATGAAGAATGGATAAAGCATAATGTTAAGTATCAAAACATGCATTGCAATTTCTCAAAGTGCAAGATCCAAGTATTCTGTCTGGAGTTAGACTAGAGGTGTAATATCCCTTTAAAATGGTTTGCATGTGAAATATATCTGTTCTGGAAGTTAAATGAATTTTAAATAGAAAACCCAATTCCAACAAACACACCCTGTCGTGCTTTAGCCCCAGCCGGCAACTA
>NW_010573278.1:0-657 GCF_000687285.1 Phaethon lepturus
GGATTCGTGTGGACTCGATGCTTGTATGGTGCTAAAGAAGCAAACTTAAAGGCACCAAAGAAAAGCTGGGTCTGCTGACACTCTGTCAATACAGTGCAAGCTAGCTCTAATGGGAAATGGGGCGAAAAGAAATCTGGGGCATCGCATGTGGCTAAAAGTACTCACAAAACTGTCCAGTTCTGAGATGACTCCCATCTTGAGGAAAGCGTGGGTGAAATCAGGCGTATAAATTTTAATCTGGAAATGCTTCTGTAGCTTTTTCAGCTCACAGTCATAGCCATGGAAAGATTGTTTTCTGTATTGTCCTCTGCTGTCCTGTGTTCTTGCCTAAGAGACAGGCCACAGCAGAAATGGAGGGTAAAATTGATGAGCCCAATTTAATTTGAACTTATCAACTGTTTTTGCTGGAAGTAATGTATTATAGTTATTTAGAATTGTTTGAGAATTTTTTAAAATGGTTTTTAGCTTATTCAAATGGACAGTAAGTGATAGCAATGTGTTTTGAAACTGACCTTACGTGGAGGTACTGATAGTATTTCAGAACTGACCAATGTAGTAAATTTATAGTTATATCTAGTTCAATTGTGTTATTTATGTCACACAAAGGCTCAGAAGGTAATTTTTTTTTATAAAGTAAAATTGGGACAATGTATTTTT
>NW_010573279.1:0-657 GCF_000687285.1 Phaethon lepturus
AAAAAAAAAAAAAAAAAAGAGTTCCTCTGCTGGTTTGGCCCAGTCCTCCTTTGGATCTAAAACCAAACACGACATCATTACTGAACTTGATTACTCAGGAAGGTACCTACTTGTTCCCTGTTTTTCACCAACTATATCATGCACATGGAATACATTAAGCAGGCTATCTGCAATATCTTGTTGGATGAAACAGGATGTTCTCCTGTTCCTTTCCCACTAGAGAGATATAAAAGGCTGCCTGATAAAACCCAGTGGATTGAGCTGCTTGGAAAAGAGCAGCATGAACATAATCCACTGTGAGAAATAATGAGGATGTAGCCAGCTGTTACACATAATGACACAGTATGATTTCCAGAGTGTGGGCAAAAATTCTTCAAGTAACAGTCACGGACATTAAAACTAAGTAGGTGAACACGGGCTCCCACTCTGCATATTAATTTCACCTGAAAGAATGCAATGAAGATAGATAGTGGCACTATATGTGAATGATTCTTACTGCTAGGCAGGTTGGAAGAAACACATCTGGTTCATCTACCCTTCTTTTACTGTAGATAAATCAGTTGAAGCCACACAATTCATCTGTATTTTGGGTTTAGCTTTGTTCAGCATCCAGGCTCTACCTTGAAACTTTGTGGACAGAGAAGCTGAAAAGTTTAT
>NW_010573280.1:0-659 GCF_000687285.1 Phaethon lepturus
CTCTGGGTGCGACCATCCAACCAATTCTTCACCCACCGAACAGTCCCCCCATCAATTCCGTATCCCTCCAACGTGGGGAGAAGGATGTTGTGGGGCACCGTGTCAATATGACCGATGTCAAATGACCGATGCTCATACCCGACATCCCTTGTGCCCCATGTCCCTCGTGCCCGGCACTGCCTGTGCGTGTGGTGCCCCTCGTGCCCGGTGTCCCTCGTGCCTGGTGTCCCTCGTGCCCGGCATCGCTCATGCCACGTCACGTGTGCGTGTCCCCACAGCCCTTCCCTTCGGTGGAACGACGCGGGATCCCCCATACAAAGCCACCTCATCGCCACAGAGCATCTTTATTGTCGACACCACGGTGCGACGGGGACGTGGGGGGGGACTGTCGGGGTCGGGATGTCACCGTCCTGGGGGTCCTCAGATGCTGCCTGGGGGGGGACACGGGGTGGCAGAAGGGGTGACGTGCCCTTTGGGGACAAGGGGATAGGGACGGGCTGGACGTGCCGTTACCTGCGGGGTAGTTGTCTCCAGGGAGGGGAGTGTAACCTGCAAGAGGGAGCAGAGGGGTGAGGAGGGTCCCTGTCACGCCAAGCCACTGTCCCCGTCCCTGTCCCCCCTTGACCCCTCACCCGGTGCTGGTGGCTTGGCCCGGTAGC
>NW_010573281.1:0-655 GCF_000687285.1 Phaethon lepturus
AAGTGATTAATGCCTCCCAGTTTTACTGATGCGACTTTTTGCATTTGCTTTACAATGGAACTTGAGAGGATCAACAGTGATCTTAAGGTCAGTGGGTATTGCCTTCCAACTTTTTGTTTGTACTTTTATGGCAGCTTTCTGTGTGGTTTAGCAAACTGGTGATATTGTAACTGACCTATTGGATAAAGCTACATAAAACCGTTGGTTAATACATTGCATTTGGTTTTAGAAATACACATTACACATGTTCTTGTGCCAAGGTCTTCCCTTTCCAGGGAATTTTAGTAGTTAGGAAACGTATGATTCCCTGGAAACACACCTCTCTTCTCACTCCATCACCAAGACCTGGGAAGACAGTGACAGCTACTCGTGAGGTGTAGCTATGGAGAGTCTCAGCTCAGCCAGTTTCTCAGCTTATGCTAGTGCCACTGAGTGTTTATTGCTGTACAAATGTGTGCCCAGAGCAAACAGAACTTATAGTACACCGATATCTACAATTCCTCACTGCAGAATACCAAGCATAATCCCTTTACTGAACTGGTCCTAAATCACTGTCCCTGCATCTGCACAGCCTTGAATGTCATAGAATGGTAGAATCTTTAGGTTGGAAGGGACCTTTACAGGTTATCTAGTCCATCCCCCCCTGCAATGAGCA
>NW_010573282.1:0-654 GCF_000687285.1 Phaethon lepturus
CCAGACTCTCTCTGGGTGGCCTGTTGTGCCACAGCACTGCCCTTGGAGTGACATTTCACATATCTCCAAGTGACATGAAATCCTCATCTCCAGCCGCAACTTCCAAAGCTTCACGTCCTGCCATTACATCTTTCTCGTGTTGCTTCCCAATTTGGAGAAATTAAAATTGCCGTCTCTGAAACCACACTGCAGCCAGTCTCAGGACAGTCTGGGTGGCCACTCTTATCCTGACGCAGCCCTGCATGTGGGTGGCCTTGCTCACGGTGAGCATCACCACTGGCTGGTCTGGTGTCCCTCGTAGTGCCCAGGCCCTTCTCCTCAGGGTCACTGCTCAGCTGCTCAGGTCCCGGCCTGCCCTGATGAACAAGGTTGTTCTTCCTCCTCGTGCAGGACTGGCCACTTCTCCTTGCGACCTTCAAGCGGTTTCTGTGGGCCAGAATCGCAGAGGTCCTCAGGGTCCCTGGACTGGAGCTCCGTTTGGTCAGCTGTGAATGCCTGTGTGCGGACAGCTCACCCTGACGGTGCTGCCTCTCACAAGAGGGGAGCGTGAGGAGCTGCAGGACACTACAGACCCAGCTGGGAACTGCCAGGAATGCAATCCCCGAAACACCAAATGAGATTACAAAACACGCAAAAGCAGAGTCAGCAGGGAAA
>NW_010573283.1:0-658 GCF_000687285.1 Phaethon lepturus
CTCCTTAGCGTACAAAACACGGATTCCACTTAAACCCACTTCAAATATGAGCAGTACCACTTTAATTTTTCCTTTCTTTACAACACAACCCTTCCTATCTTCCGTCCATCAGAAGTAGCAATAGGAAGGAACAATCTGTTTTTACTCTGATTACCACTTTGCAAAGGTGAAGATAAACCGCAAACACTAGTTGAAGCCTTTTAACCCAAATACAGAAACTACGGAGCTAAATGCAATTTGCTAATTCCTGTTTTCCTCAACAGAACGCAGCTCTCTAGGTGGCCCAAGAGAAATATCTAGCACCTCTTCTGCTTCCTTAAGGTCAGCAGACCGTGCGTGAAAACTAAAATTCTTCAGCTTCTCATGGTTATGACAGTGACTATAGACATCACAAGGCTGAGTCTATAATAAAATGGAGATGGTGAGAATGAAGGACTGCAGGAAGATGACTTTTAGTAAAAAAGGTCTGGTCTGCTTTATTTGGGAAGCTCTTGGAACTTAAAGCACCTAGATAGATGTTTTCTTTCACTGATGTATTTGAAATATGACACTGAAAAGTCACTTGTGCTCCTTAATATGTATTCTCTGCATTTGTGCACTCTCTGCAGTGGTTTGTCTAGATTTCTAAAAATCATTGCTTTCATTTTGAATGCATTTG
>NW_010573284.1:0-657 GCF_000687285.1 Phaethon lepturus
AGAGCTAGCCCAGAGCCATAGTCTGCCTTTCCATGTAGCCACTGACCTAGCAGGGCTCAAGAGCGGGTCTTGTGCATTTTCACTGGCAAGCAAAAGCTGCAATTGATTTGCAAAATCTGATGGCGTGGACTATTTTTGTGTTTCTGTCCACCCACGGCAATTTTCCATCTGCCCCGTTACCGTGAGCGGCCACAGAGAGTGGAGTCAGGATTCAGCGCAACAGATGCAGGGTGGGAAGCGTTGGTGGAAGAGGGGCGTGCAAATGCACCCCTGCAAATAGATGGGCCTCTTGTGCGGGAGCTTTCTGTAGGATCAACAGGCACTGCTCATCTCGTTGTCTGTGCAAGGGTTGCTCTGCTCCAGCCCCACACCACCTCGCCTCCCTCTCCTTCAGGTCTCTGGATGAAGACCTGAACCTGCTACCCAGGTCCAACTAAAAGGAGTAGAAACGATTATTGCAACAATTCTTAGTGAAATACTTATTTTTTTTTTAAACTTGTTTCATCAGGTTTGATACTACCATAGGACCACTGCAGTACGCTGACCAGTTTCTACAGCTATCAATCAAAGTACCTAGCAGCAACATTTATGGTGTGGGAGAGCACGTGCATAAGCAGTACCGGCACGATGTTAACTGGAAAACCTGGCCCATGTTCA
>NW_010573285.1:0-659 GCF_000687285.1 Phaethon lepturus
CTGGAAGCATGCCTGGGAATTGTTTGGGAGAGCCCTCCTTGGCCTCAGCTAAAGCCATACCCCACCATTCAACTGCTTTAACGGTTGAACAGTGAAGGCAGTTGATTGTCAATGTGCACACACGTTTCCTGGCACTATGTAGTTTACTAGTATAAACATAACCTAATTGTCCCCTGGACTGTAACCACTATGGACACTATACCAAAAAGAAAAGTGCAAAAAAAGTTTAAATTACAAAATATTCTGGGTTCCAGGATCAATGTGTGGTAATCAGAAAGTTTCACCTTGACACTCTGACGTATCTCCTCTTCCGCCTACACATACCTAGGCAGGGAAGGACCTATATGGTAGGGTACTGGGGGTCACAGTGGCAAGCTTTGAATTCCGTAGAGCACAAGTGGCTTATCAAGGAAGAGTGAAAGGTCTTTTTCAGAGAAGACAATGAAGCAGTGCATCCAGACTCCAAATTTTCCCCTTGCCTGTGTGTCTGAGCCATCACATCAATTCATGAAAACACCATTCCCAAATGTCAAACTCCCATATCTCCCACCCCTTGGAAAACAGGTGGGTGAGTAATTCACCTAAGACATGGCTGGTTAAAATACAGTAAATACCAGAACACTATGTCTGTTCCTACTTCTTATCTGTTCTGCTGTTTC
>NW_010573286.1:0-659 GCF_000687285.1 Phaethon lepturus
GGAAGATGCCAGCGTGGAGTGCTCAGGTAACTCCCAGGTGTTTTCTACTTCATGTCACATTGGCCTTAAAATAATCCAGGGTGCAATTTCTGAGCCATCCAGTTAGGAGGTCAGGGATGCAGAATGACTTTGTTCAGCTCCACCTTCCTACCTCACTTCACTAGGAGACGTTGCATCACAACTCCTGGACCTGGAACAACCTGCAGAGCTGGGAGAGGACACAGATAGTCCTCTCCCTCCCCTGACGGCCTCCATGCTGATATTTGCTCTTCAACTTTTCAAGCCAGAAGTTAGGAAGGGAGCCTTTGACAGGCATTTGGCATGAGCAAAGACAGTTTTGGTGCATCATTCTACTTTCTCCAGATGATCAGAAGCAGACAGACTTGTCCAAAACTTCTCTCTCATTTGTTTTTGGCAGGAACAGAAATACCTGAGCCAGGACCAATCCGGCTGGTGGGAGGCCCGAACCGATGTGCTGGGAGGGTTGAGGTGCTTCATGAAGAAAAGTGGGGCAGCGTGTGCCATGACAACTGGGACCTAAATGATGCCCAAGTTGTGTGCAAGCAACTGGGCTGTGGGGATGCGGTGCTGGCCCCCATTGGAGCCAAGTTTGGACGAGGATTTGATACCATCTGGCTGGATGATGTGAACTGCACAGG
>NW_010573287.1:0-658 GCF_000687285.1 Phaethon lepturus
TTTTGGTAAATATAGTCAATGTGCCTCAGAAGAAAGATCAAATGAATGAATATGTTAAGATATGTGCTAAAAATGAAAGATAAGATTACATTTCTGTCTGTGAAAATTTTATGTTATAGGGTTGTAGAAAAATAGATTAGATGGCTGGAAAAGGTCTCTCTCTACCTTTTGCACTAACAATTACCAGCTTCATTGAAGTTCACCAGAAACACATTTTTCAGAAGTATAGACAACTTAGGTAATTTCTTAATTAAAGCTTTAGAAGCTTTTAAAAAGCAAAAGTCAGAGAGCAATTTCAGCCTAATCTGTTTTACAGATACTGTGTCTGGTTTTCATCTCTATTCTAATACGAATGAAAACAGAGAGGCATAAATATTATCCATGCACCTAAATTGGTTCTATTAACAGTTCTTTTCCTATCAAGAAACACAATAATACTGTCTCATTGGGAATAGAGAGAAGGATCTTTGCCCAAGAATTCGCAGCTCTCAATCTCACCAATACTTCTTGTATTCCAATCAAGCATTAAAACAAATAAGGAATACAGACAAGTTAGGTGTTCTTGCACCAGTCCTCTCTAAATAAAAAAGCCTCTTGGGTGACTGTTGGAGAGGGATGGCGTTACCACTTTGACAAAACGGATTTTTCTACTTTTCCG
>NW_010573288.1:0-659 GCF_000687285.1 Phaethon lepturus
GCAGGAGTCAGATAGAAGGACGAGGAGAAATTGTGCAGTGCCTGAAGAGAGAATGTGACAGTACTCTTAATAAGAGGAAGCCTGCTAGGTACAACAGAAAGGTAAGCGAACACAACGTTGAGGTTGCACAATTAAAGTTAATGATAGCATGGGGTGCCAACCTACCCGGAGCTGTTCTTCAAGAATTGAAGACGATGCTTTGTACCGTGCTGAACTACTATTAAATACCTCACCCTAAATTCATGTCCAGTTTTATGATTTGAATTGGAATATAGCCATAGTTATGCTTGACTAAAAGTGACTGCAGTGCTATAGGGTTTTTTCCCTTTTTATTCTGTTGAGGAATGAAGACTATGGGAGAGAGGTAAGATCCATCTGAAGAAGTGGGGCAGAAGAATCTTTACCAACAGACTTGCTAACCTACGTGGAGGGCTTCAACCTAGGCCTGGCAGGGAATGACGATGATGATAGCGCGACGAGAAGTGGGGGCACTGTGAGCAGTGAAGACGAGGCTCTGGTACGTCCCTCGTGAAGGCAGCACAAGCGGGAGCCCACCTCAGGTGCCTGGGCACGCGTACACACATCATAGGAAACAAAATAGGAGGAATTACAAGGTGCATAGCTTTGATCCCATCAGGATTACAGAAATATGGTGAGAC
>NW_010573289.1:0-661 GCF_000687285.1 Phaethon lepturus
CCGGCTGCACCCAGGACACCTGTCCTAAGGAAAACATTGAGGAGCAGTGGAAGCATTTCAAGGTTTGCCCATTGATCTAACAGATTATGAATTCGGAATTTTGTAACGATATAAAACTACTTGGGTCAATCAGCAAAGATAACTTAAAAAAACAACTTGACTAGTAGTTGTGAATCATAAGCACTGACGGATTTTACAATTCAGAAATAAAGAAAACAAGGCTGAAGTTGAGATGAAGCACAGAAGAGAAAAGAAAAATTGATGGACAGGCTTGGTTGTGCAAAAATACTGGTCATGATAGCAAATAAATATTAGACTAGTAGAAGAGGCCAAAATAGTTAATACTACCTATTCCTGAAGACCCTACAGGCACTTAAGGATATAATTTTTTTATAAATATCTGTTCATATGATAAAACCAACACAGATACAATATGAAATAGGCAGCAGGTACTTTAAAGTGTTCTATCAAGTGTAGACTTGCTTGCCCATGTTTATACATACTAACTGAGGAAATACTGAAGAAGTCAGACAAATTTAGAATAAAACTGAAGCTTTATAAAAATTCTAAATTAATATTGCAATTCAGCACTAACATTAGTTCAAAAAACATGTGGACTAAAAAACTAACATGTTCAAAAAACCTGTGGACGTGGCACTTT
>NW_010573290.1:0-657 GCF_000687285.1 Phaethon lepturus
TTTTCCTTTATCTTTCCCACTTAATCTTCCTTGATGTTAACTACTGCTGGTTTTAGTTTTGCCAGCTACTTCCACAAAATCCTTCCAACATTATCCCTTTCTAGAAGCTTTTCTGGAATCAAAATTATTGTTAAATGCTATGAGAGTGGAGCTACTTCAAAAGAATTTTGTATGCAAATCTCAAACAATGTAATGTTCGAATGAATTTAATGTTTCATTTGAAACATAGCAAGAAATGAAAGTGTATTTGTAGCAGTTTTCTATTTTGCATACTTTGGCATTGTTCGTTGGTTCAATCCTGCTGTTTTAAAGAAGTCTATGTGGATCCAAAATCATAGCTATTTATAATTCAGTCTTACTTGTGCAGTGCGTTTTTCAGTTTGCCAGCTGGCAGTTGATTCTGCAATCCAGCTAAGAAATTCTCTGTTGACAGAAATATAATTGTGCCTGTACATTTTTCCCAAATTAAATCAGTTATTGAAAAATACGCAGTGACGCAAGAGCACCTGAACATGTTACAGATGTTGAAATCACTCTATATACAGTAAAGTATACATTTCTGCTAACATATATTATTTTTTTCAGTGGAAAGAAGGATTTGCTTTCTGAAAAATGTTCTTTATATCTCTGTAATCACAGAATCACAGAATCATTAAG
>NW_010573291.1:0-661 GCF_000687285.1 Phaethon lepturus
TTTTAATTCCCTACCACCTTGGTTACAAGGGTGTGTGTTTTTCTTCCTTTCTATTAATGTATGAAGGATGGTCTCTGTAAGAATAAATGGTGATCTATTCTTAGGGAAGGATGGAGGGAGAACTTGGCTTTTGTTAGTGCTCATTTAGGCAGGTTCTGATATCGGCAGGATTTGTTCTGTTCAAAGGGCAGAAGGTGGCTTCTTCGGGATCTGGGGGGCTAGCGTTGGCCCAGGACTGCAAGTCAGATGATTTTTACAGGTTCTTAAACAAAGTCTACCTGAAAAGTAAACTAAAACCACATCCTCCTCAAATGAACATTTTTGGGGTGTTTGTGACTTGATTGTCTGCTTTTACAACTTCCCTGAGCAAACATTCATTGATGGGAAAACTTTTGGGTTGGTGTTAACTATATGGCATGGTTTGCAAGTACCTGGGAAGACTGAAGATCTCAGGGAAGTTAGGCCTTTTTATGACCTGTTTTTGACTTTATTTTTCAGTGATGTTGAAGTTTGTGTAATATTTAAGTAGATTTTTAAGGATTAGATTTGGGTGTTTGTCACATGAAATATTTGTTAAGAAAGCTTGAAGATCATTTCAAGACCTTGTGTTTAAGATAAATGTGATGGTGGGAGAGACTTCACTGTAAGGTTCAAATTAGAC
>NW_010573292.1:0-658 GCF_000687285.1 Phaethon lepturus
CCCTACACAAAACAAATATTTGTCTGAAGGGATTGCTGGACTTGATGGAAAACATTAGGTACTGGGACCAGTTGTCTCATTTCTTTGTTCTGTAAGAATCCTTCTCTGAACTTGGTCTTTTAAGATAAGTTTTTTAATGTGTAAGATGCTTTTTCTTTCTCTTCCTTTACTGTTGTTTTGTTATTTGTTTTTTGTTTTTTAAGTCTTTGAGACATGCTTCCATGAAGTTCCTCATGAATTATCTTTTTGGACTATTAAGGCTAGACCATTGCACTAGTGACTAAAAAGTTACTGGAGACAGTCAATGGCACTCCAGCTTTTTGTCACAGACTTGCCCACAGCCATGCCATTGAGTTTTCAGACCCCAGAAAAGTGTGGCTTCATGTAAACTGTCTGCTAAGTGTAGTTCCTGGACTATCTCCCAAACTGTGCACAAGGATTACTGGGGAGAGTAATTTTAATGGAATAAAAGTGTACTAGGAGCTGTCGTTTAAATATAATCAAATGTCAGTGACAACAATGTTCTGTGATACTTTTTAATTTATTACTTATGACATGAATTTAATGTTTAAAAAGTGCCAGAAACATTCAATTACCACAAACCACTTAGCCCAGGGAGGATACTTGCTTTTTGTTTGTTTGTGTGCTTGTTGTAGAA
>NW_010573293.1:0-649 GCF_000687285.1 Phaethon lepturus
GGAGTTAACGTCTTTGCCGCTGAGGTTCTGCGTGTTAATGCACATAGCACCTATTAAACCTCCTCTCTCTAGAGAGACTCTTCAGTCTCTCTGAGGTTTTCTTAAGACCATTTCATACACATGCCTCGTTTACTTAGGCTTGAGAGTGCAAGAGCAGGTTGCACTGGGGACTTTGCAGAAGTTCTGCAAGGGTCCAGAAGCACCTTTTGGAATTGTTTTGCAGCTTAAGACACAGCCTGTTGTGCATCTTTACCCAGTGAAATTAGATAAACACACACCCCCATGTGCATGAACGTTTTTGTTTTTAAATCAAGCTGTTGCAAACCTGAAGCTTACCTGTCTATGGAGAAATAGAAGAAAAAGATGGTCGGGTGTGTTGCTCTTGCAAGGCTCCTAGTGCTAGCTCCACAACATCACAGCAGCTTGGCGACTAGCTGTTGCCTGTTTTCATGTGTTGCTTGTCTCAATCACCTGGTCCTCCTGTCCTCACGGGTGCCTTAGCCAGTAGCTGGCGTTGCTGCTGTTTACCTTTTCTCTGTTTGTGCTAACCGAATCAGGTCACACGAGGCTGAAGTTCATGCCTGTTGTCCTAAGCTGTCTCTACAGGTTGCTGTCCTCGAGATGTGGTAACTGGTGAGATGGAGCAGTA
>NW_010573294.1:0-662 GCF_000687285.1 Phaethon lepturus
TCTGTCTGATCCTCCCGCTGCCGCCAGGGCTGGCAGAGGCTCGGGGCCACACTCGCCACAGGCCCCGTCCATCACCACACATGTCGGTTGCACGTCCCGCTCTCCCCAAGCCCCTGGGCCTGAGCCTCACCCTCCCCCGATTGCATTTCGGCCTGGGATGTAAGGCCAAGCCTGGGCTTGGTTTGGGATCAGCTCTGTGAGGTGCTTCTCTGCCTCGCTTACCCCGCTGCCCACCCCAAAGCTACGGCAGGGCCCCCAGGGCCCAGCCCAAATTTACCGCAGAAGCCCTTTGCTCCTTCACAAGCGTTAACTTCCAGTTACAAACCATCACCTCCCCACCCTGGGGTCAGCCCAGCAGACCTCTCCCCACCGGCAGCATGGCCCTCCTGCCCACCCCTCACGGGCCCAACCACGTCATTGTGGTTGCTTTGAGGACAGGTGCTGGGACACGCAGTGCGCCCAGCCAGGCTTTTGGGATAGCCCCTTCAGCTCCCCAGGTACTTCTTGTGCTAATTACTACTGCTTCTTGCACTAATCACTGTTTTCGCTGGTTTTGTCTAAGACTGGCCTGACTGACACTATTTCAACCCCCCGCAGACAACCAACACCATGCATCCCTTCTCTAAGACCATTAGTTACCAATGGAAAAAAATGAGGGGGGG
>NW_010573295.1:0-662 GCF_000687285.1 Phaethon lepturus
GTTGGACCAGATGACCCTTGAGGTCCCTTCTCCAACCTGGTATTCTATGATTCTAGTGGATGTATATGTATATGTATACGTATATGTATATGTGTCTGTAGGTTTTTTTGAATTGATAGAGTTTTACAGAATAGAACAGTTATTATAACAGCTTTGAGAATGAATTTGACTTTTTTTTTCCCCCCTCTCTTTTAAACTTTAGATTACGTTTGCAGAAGGTCAGGCCCTGTCCACGATTACCTTGACGATTCTCGCAGACAGTGTTGCAGAGCTTTCAGAGACAGTGGAAATCACACTTACCCATGTTACCACTGTGGGCGTGCAGGATGCCACAAAAGGAGCTGTCATCGATCCCAAAAGGGCAAGAGCTGTGCTTATGATTTTACCCAGTGACTCTCCACATGGTGTGATTGGGTGGCATATGGAGTCTCTCTTTGTTAAAGTCCAAGAGCCAGAAGGTAAGTCTGTTTCTCGTTTCTTAGGAAAAAAGGCAGTTTTTTTCAAAGTCAGCTTTATTGCAGCTACAACATTGGTTTTATATATATAAAATATGTATAACGTGTACCATATAACTTAGAATAGATAATAGATATTATCTATTATATGATATATAATTACAACTATAACCATGCAATGTTATAATTATATACTACAAATATAAG
>NW_010573296.1:0-661 GCF_000687285.1 Phaethon lepturus
GGGGGGGGGGGCAAAGGGGTTATTTTGGTTTGGTTGAGGTTTTTTGACAAAATATTGAATGGTCTTGCTATGGAAAAACGTAAGATAGAAACACAAGGCCCAGAAATGCATATATAATGACTGAATCACTCCATTAAGAATGCAAGTACTAGAACTCCAACAATTCAAACATATTTTTCTTCATTCAAAACAAATCTGGTTTAATATTAATCTTCACTCTGATTATTTAATTTGCTGAACTAGAATTTGATAAAAATACATGTTTTTAATATGTTTTAATATAATTTTTTTTTTCCTTCCCATCACAGACATTTCCTGAGAATTAGGGTAGGCCAGTAAAGACAGGAATTGCTCAAAGTGTCTCAGTTTCCTTCCTGGAAACAGTGGATGTAATGCTTTACAGAATAACAGGACTATTGCTGCAGCTTACGTATTCTGGTACGCTAGCTTTTCCCTTTTGCTCCCTGCTACATACAGCTCTGCAGTCCAGAGCCTTGTGGGAGGGAAATCTTGACCATGGAAACGTAATGACAGCCAAGACCTTGGGAAGTCACCCATCTCATCACCACAAAGAGAACTGAGTGTCCTGGGACCTGAGATGTGGCTTGATAAGCTGCTCTGCAGAACATCCACCAACACTGGCTCCAGGATTTCCCCCTGT
>NW_010573297.1:0-656 GCF_000687285.1 Phaethon lepturus
CCCAAGAGCCTCTATACCTCATTTTCTCCTCATGGCCCCTTGCAATAATATGATACATCTCCACCCTCGCCGAAACAAACCGTGCCCCCTTTGACCTCACAGAAGGTGAGTCAGAACTAGTCTCGGGCTTCAACGTTGAATATGCCGCAGGACCATTCGCCCTATTCTTCCTCGCCGAATATGCTAATATCATACTAATAAACACCCTAACAACCATTCTATTCTTAAACCCAAGCTCACTAAACCTCCCCCCAGAGCTATTCCCAGTCGCTCTAGCCACAAAAATTTTACTTCTATCCTCAGGATTCCTATGAACTCGAGCCTCCTACCCCCGATTCCGATACGACCAACTCATACACCTCCTCTGAAAGAACTTCCTACCGTTAACCCTAGCCCTTTGCCTCTGACACACCAGCATACCAATCTGCTACGCAGGCCTCCCTCCTTACGCAAGGAAATGTGCCTGAACGCTAAAGGGTCACTATGATAAAGTGAACATAGAGGTACACTAACCCTCTCATTTCCTAATCAACTAAAACTTAGAAAAGCAGGAGTCGAACCTGCACAAAGGAGATCAAAACTCCCCATACTTCCCCTATATTATTTCCTAGTAGAGTCAGCTAATAAAGCTATCGGGCCCATACCCCGAAAATGAT
>NW_010573298.1:0-661 GCF_000687285.1 Phaethon lepturus
TTCATTGGACCAACAAATACACTTTGAAATAATAGACAAGCTTTTAGTTACTTAAAAAAGTTACTGTGTTTTTGAAAGTTGTCAGGCATAGATAATTCAGGATAGATATCTAAGGGCAATTTAATTGTCCTTTAGGTATGTTCCAAGATTAATTTTGAAAAAATTGTTTTGACCATTCATGAACTCGGAATTTCTGAGCAGAAATTTCTGTAGAGAACACCTGTTGGCTTTTCTGCTGCTTTTGTGCGGCTGAAGTCATATAGCAGATTCAACAGTTTGATGCAGGAAACCTCCCTCACTGCTATTGCTTTGTCAGAAGAATCTAGTTTTATGTGTGAACTTGATACAGTATTATTTATGTTAGTATACCACAAAGCATACTGTAATTTTTAACTCATTATTGGAAAATTCTGAGCATTCAGACTCATCTAAGTTTTTCTAATATCAGTAAATTAAATAAATTATTTCGTTAAGTGTTTATTGCTGTAAGTGCATATGTAGATGATGGCTTTATGATTTTGACCGTGGTCATAATCCCAGTGCAAAATGCTTTGGGAACGAAGAGACTTTACTGACACATAAATTACCTGTGTTTTGGTCATTCACCAACTTTTGTTGGTGTAGCCGTGCTACAGATAGGCAAACTGGTAGATAATGGCAT
>NW_010573299.1:0-661 GCF_000687285.1 Phaethon lepturus
CCTGTATCATTTAGTATGTTTATATTTATAGGAAATCTCTGGAATAAGAAAATTAGGCATTGTTATTTTTTGTTAAATGGTCAAAATTCACTAAAACTAGACACTAAAAACACTAAAACTAATATTTATGTATCTTTACTATACAAGATCTAAGGCTTCCAGGAAGAAAAATTCGGGCATATTCTACTTCCTTGTAGGTTTATGTGAAAATCTCTCTACAGTGTAAACAGACTAGGCACAGAATGACTTATTTTGACCACTATCCTCAGCAACTTCACATGCTGTGCAGACAAAGCTTTTGAAAGGTTCATTGTTAGTTATTATGGAGACAGATGGGATTTTCAGGCAGCCTGCACTCCAGATAACCTTACAACAATGGCACTGAGAGTTATGAAGTTACTGAGTTTGTACAGCCACTGAACTGGACATACAGCTGTCATCTGGCATCATTCTGAGCTAAACTATACAGAAATTTAAGCCATTTTTATTCACAAGGCTAGGTATAACTTCCTGATGGTTTTGGAGATGGCAGATCTCCATCTTGTAGTTTTTGTACCAGAATGCAGTACTAGAACAGAGATGTACAAATAAACCATTGCCTTCCATGACTACATAGTAAAAAGGGAAATGAGACACTTATAAGCTCTTACAGTTTTTTTTT
>NW_010573300.1:0-663 GCF_000687285.1 Phaethon lepturus
GGCCTGGCCGGGTGCCAGCGCCTCCGCCACTTTGAAAGGCTTCTTTGAACCACATCTGTTTTTTCCAGCAACTTGAGGACGAGTCAGTGCTAATCCAAGGACTGGTCCTGCAAGCTGTGAAGAAGCCCGGATTTGTTGTTTGCTGACAAGGTTCTGATTTTTTTTTTGTTTTTTTTTTTTATTTTAGAGAATTTCTTCATCATACAGCTAAGATGTAGAAATGTGTAATTTCTAGCCTGTAACGCATATCAATTTCAGAATAAAGGCTGTGATTCTTGCGTATTTAAGTGAGTGCTGTTGAATTCTGTAGGTGCTTCTTTATGCAGTGGAGCATGGAAAAGGAAATGATACATTTAATTTTTGCAATTAAGCATAGATATCTAACAGAAGGGAAGGGAGGGGAAGGGAAGGGTGTATGAATACAAGACAAATTTTATTTTAAAATCATCTGTAGTATCCCAGATATGTCTGATGTTGGCTTATAGTATTTGACATATAAGTGTTTGTTTAAGTAACAAATGGTAATCTCTCTGAAATTAACTGTATACTAGTAACACCTATTTGTCAGTTTTACATGCAGTTGCTCTGGGATTTAATGCTGCATAACTCTTCCCAGAAAAACAGAACTCTACACCCTGCTTCAGCGAAGATTTAAAATAGGGA
>NW_010573301.1:0-664 GCF_000687285.1 Phaethon lepturus
ATCCGGCATCTCATTCAGCCTCACGACCGCCGTATCTGACAGCTTCTTGTCAGCAGTCGTTGCCGAAGTCGACCACGGAAGACAAAGGGGTTAGCCCTCCAAAAGACAAATCAGATTGGCAGAGGATTCCAAAGCTTTTGGCATGCTCACCTCTATTTGCTCTGCGATATTTACTTAGGTAGATATCTGGAAACACAACTTTCAGGTCCCTGAATGAACTTGAACCGAGTCGTTTGCTGACGGAGAGCAACGACGACATACGCAAACATTGGGCTCATTTTATTTTGTTCTGTGTTTTAAGAATGCTATCATCTTCGGAATCAACAGCAGAGATGTGGAAAACATCAGAGAGGGCTTTCTAGCTGTGCACTGCAGATAAACAACACGAGAGGTTTGATTTTCTGACACCTCAGGCAGCAATTTGGCCACACACACAGAAGGCTAAAAACACCAATTACAGAAAAGGCAGCAGGCAAAGACTACTCCTTCGCTTGCCCCGAACAACACGGCACCTTCAGCGGAAAATAATTGGTCAACAATTGCTTGGAGTATTTGGGCTCCTCTGTGGCATGCAGACATGTTGCTGGCCATGCCATTATTCTGTAAGGACATCCAGTAAAAACACTAAAAAAAGCCATAAATTAGAAATTTCTAAAACAATAGC
>NW_010573302.1:0-660 GCF_000687285.1 Phaethon lepturus
GAGATGAAAAAGGGAGTATGGAGCCCTCTTGTTAAAAGATTTCTTCTAATTGTGCAATCCTTGATATAGGGCTAGGTTTGGCAGTGCCCAAAGTTATCTGGGCAAGAAGGTCTTGTAGGATTCTCAGCATAAAATTCCCTAAAGGTAGAAAGATAAGATATGTAAAGTTACATGGTAAAACAAGCAGTGTGTTCCTTACAGCAAGCAGAAGAGCCAGGAGGTTTCTATGTGCTGCTTGCTGCCCCTGCATCCAGACTGTTTTATGTGATTTGTTCTGAGGTTGTTTAACTTCTAGCAGGGTGCTTGGAGGTACCATTCTATCAAATTAGATACAGAAAGGAGGAAAATCAGGATAAAAACACTGTGACTCTCCTTTAGTCTTGTCCCAAGCTAGACACAAGTCTAGAAATTACTTGTATTCTTTCTCTAATCCCTTTTCATTGCAAAGGTGTTCTTAGAAGCATGCATCAGGAATGATCATCAAGAAATATGCATCAGGATTAATGTGAGATTTAAGATGAACACATATGTACATTAAGCTTAACATCTGTATCCAGGTTATTCAGAAATTTCCACATTAAGTAAATGAGACAGGTAGGCAAGAATGTTTCTTTCTCCAAATTTTGAGTCTGATTTACAGGTAAAAGAAGAAAAAAAAAA
>NW_010573303.1:0-661 GCF_000687285.1 Phaethon lepturus
TTGGGGATTTTCAGGGAGTTCCCTGGTGGAACTGTGGTCTGAAATGCAGCACCTCGCCTGTTCCTGCCCTACTCCTGACTGCAGATGAGAGCATTTCTGAACTGGCCAATGTCACCTGCAAAAGCCAGGATCACTTTCCTTGATCTTTCCATATACCCATTCTCAACATGCTCTGTCGCTGTTGTTTTTTGGAGAATAGATGAAAAAAAATAAACTGAAGAAGACAACCATGTCTCACAGAAAGCATTTAATTTGTAGGTGTTTCTAAGTGGATGATCAGTCTATTCTATGAAGTAAAAGGGTTTCTTACTGTATCCAGTGCTATCCTTTCCTGCAGTTCTCTTAATTAACATCTCTTGTTTCTTGTACTTGTGATAAATATGGCAAAGCAGCAGAGCTTCAGAATTGAAGCCTCTCGTTTTAATGCAAGGCCATTTATTCTGTCGTTCTGCACCTGACATGCCTTGAGTAGGGCTGAGTAGGAAGCAATCTGGGGTTCAGCTTCAGAAACGTTTCTTGCCCACATCTGCGCTTCTGCTTTTGTGTTCTGACTTGAAGTCTTTCAGAGGTTTTAGAGTAGGTATGAAAAGGTGGATTAAACTACTCTTGCAGTTCTTTTTATGGTGTGTATTGCAAATAACTTCTAATACAGTGGGGGATC
>NW_010573304.1:0-662 GCF_000687285.1 Phaethon lepturus
AAAAAAAAAGGTGATAGAGCACATACATTGAGTATGTTAAGTGTCTTTGAGGCAGGGTCTTCATCTGAGTTTGGTCCCTATGATCCAATAAATCTAAATAACTGAGAAACCAGTTCAGTTCACCCTAAATTAGACACCCACAGTTGTCCAGCTGAACAGATAACTGTATCATCAACCTCAAAAGGGACCTAAAACTATGGGATCATCTCAGGGGTAAACTTAGCTAGAAATACAAGAAGAAAGACTGAACGTGGGCCTATAAGTGTAGGTGTGACTCTGGAAGACCTCAACTGCTGCTACGGATTCACCAGAAAATGTCAATCAAAGTAATAGAGTCACTAATGCATCTTAGGGGGATATTTTGTGAGATTAATTAACAAATATTTGTACAGTACTTCCACTGTAAATTTGTCACGTCTCTATAATACGTGGTAAAATTAGCAAGCAATTTTAGTGTCAGGGACTGTTTAAGATAATTACCAACTTTCAAAAGTTGTTAGGAGCTGGTTACCAGGGGATTTGTGAAGATCTAATTACCGTTAGCCATCTGACTGAAACAGGTGACTTGATCCTGAGATTTTTCCCCAGCTAGATTTAAATGTTGATGTGATCTTTTAAACAGATCAAATTTTACAAAAGTTTTGGCAGTTAAGTGAATATTT
>NW_010573305.1:0-663 GCF_000687285.1 Phaethon lepturus
GCACCACTTCCTCACTCCTCAACAGCACATGCACTACGTCTCAATAGGGTAAGGGAAAGATGTTTGATCAACCATGATCAAAAGCTATTTAAATGCAAACTCCACAATGTGGTAGTTCTTCTTCTCACCTATAGTTGTGCATATGAACAGGACTTTGAGGAAACCGGCCTGTGTAGAAAGTGTAAAGGGGAATGAAGAAACAATTCATATGACAGAAATGTTCAGCTAACATCTCAATAGAGTTTCATGAACTATGATGTACATGACAGAGACACACATAACTAAATACATCATAGCTGTAGAAGAAAAACATTACAATTATTTTAGCATTTCAAATAATATTTTAATGACCCATAATTCAAATAAAATAACTTTATTTTTTTCAAGACACTGAAAAATATTTTTTACTCATCTTTTTTACTCATCAGTGTAATGCTGGAACATTTGAAGGGAAAGTAACATTACACAGCTGGACAGGAAGGGGCAAAAGCATCTGTGAAAGTCCAGCAGGATTCTCATACTGGAGAAATTTCTGCTTTGTTAATTCATTAGTCAAATTTTAGTGAATAAGGAACAGTGCTCCTTCTTCTCCAGAACAGATGTATTTTGACAAGAATGACTGCACTTCATGTCACCAAAATTCCACTGGAATCATGCAACCAT
>NW_010573306.1:0-662 GCF_000687285.1 Phaethon lepturus
CAGGTGGAAGGTTTCCTTTCCCCACTGTTATTTGCATAGCTGGCAAGAGTCCAGGCTGGGTAGCGAGACATTTGTGCAGAATTCATTTCTATGGAGAGAAATTTTTTTAATTTTTAAATGTTTTTTTTTGTTTTACCTCCAGAGCCTCAGGCCATTCCCAAATCCCACAGAGCCTGGCAGAGACTGGCTACACTCAGGTCTGCCTTCAACTTTCTCTCTGATCCCAGGACACAGGAACATCCAAATCCCACACTGTCACGGGTCAGGTGTCTTTAGCAGGAGTCCCTTACAGGTGCAGGTTCCTCAGACATGCCCGGGAACCAGCAAAGACAACCTGTCAGTGGTTGTTGTGCTGTTTACAGAGTCTTTCCCTTGTTGATTTAGGCATTTTCGACTGTTTGCTTGCAGTAGGGTATGGCAGGTCTTTCTGCAACAGGCTCTGATGAAGCTTAACTCTTCCTCCTTCCTGACCTCCCTTTGACTTTTTCAGCTATGATGAATGAGTCAGAGTCCACAGGTGATGATCCAGGCACAGGATTTTCTTGCATTGCTGCCAGAGAATATTTTCAAAAGGAGAACCAAACACACCAACCTTTAGGAGTTTCCTTCTTGCTCTCCTTTTCATTCCTCTCTTTATGTTCAAATATGACAGCATAAAAGAC
>NW_010573307.1:0-662 GCF_000687285.1 Phaethon lepturus
TGTGTTTTTTTTTTTTCAAAATACTGGTAAGAGTGAGTCTAACTGCTCAGTCATGCAGTGTTTCAGGAGGAATTCATTAGGAGTCCTCTACATAAAAGTTAATTTACTTAACTTGTCCCTTTTTGCTGTTACTTATAGCATTGCTACAGGTCAGGACATTTGGAAATTGAGCTCCCCAAAGGTGAATGCTGTTGTATTCTTATTACACTTTTGTGTATCCATTTCAGTCCTTCCCTGTTAATGAAATGTGTGAATGTCCGTGTACTGCGACTTTCATACTGTGAAAGAGATGAAAGCTTCAACTGTGAATTGAAGAAATCAAAGGCTGAAATCTTGTAAGCATAAAATGGAAGTTTTGCACCACAGCAACACAGTAGAGTTTCCATTGGGCCTTGTCCCAGGGAAGGACTTCCTTATTCCTGCATCTTATGTTAACTTGTAAACTCATGGCGAAACGCCAAAGAGACCATAACTTGAGTATCTTCTGTCACACATTTAAGAATTCTGATATTTTTAACCTTACAGTGTGAGAACAGCTGTTGGCTATTGGGCAAGGCAGAGGCTTAATTAACAGAGCTATAGGCTATCAAGGCAACCAATACCCCAGTACTCTTGGTGATTATAGAATCATAGAATTCTTAAGGTTGGAAAAGACCTTTAAG
>NW_010573308.1:0-662 GCF_000687285.1 Phaethon lepturus
AAGTCTTCTCTACTTTCATTTTCTTACTATCCAACCTAATTAAGAGCCCATCAAGACATGTTTTTTAATCTACCAAAACACTGTTCCCCTCAGATGTCATACTGAGGTTTCATCATTAATATGTCAACTCTGAATTAAGTAAAAACAGTTAAATATTAGTTCTCGTGTCAGAATTGGGTATTATTTGTGTTCAGAAGATAGCGTCCTAATTTTCTTCCCTCCCCCTGTGGTAGGTGTGCTTTCAGGCCAAAAGAAACACCATTTGATCTTTCTACGTTTTTCTCTATCACTGTCGAAGTCCTAAAAAATGTAGCATGTAATAGCTCTGTCCTGTTTTCTCATATAATCAATGTACCCTTTCGGAGGAAGGGGGTTGGCTTTCTTAGCAACTGTCAGCATTAAGTTTAATTCTTGGGGTGTTATGGTTCTTATTACAAGTCTATTAATCCCATAACATAAGTCCCATTCCCAAACAATTTTTTATCCTTACTAGACTGGGCAGATATAAGGAAATGCTCTCTGCAGTGAGTCATCAGAATCCATTACTCCTTCCCTGTATATGCTAAAAGGAACATTTCTAGGAAAATGCTACAGCCTGTTCTGGTTTGGAAGAACTACTGTGTACTGTTTTTGGTTTTTTGGTGTTGTTTTTTTTTTTTTTT
>NW_010573309.1:0-650 GCF_000687285.1 Phaethon lepturus
CCTTGTCCTGCTGGCCACACTATTTCTGATATAGAAATTTCAGATACTATCTCACAAGCAGGTTTAGAAAAGGAGCAAAATCTAGTATGTCTAACTTCACATTCCAATAAGTAGAGCAATTACTCCCTACTTGGAGAGTAGGCACAGTTGAAAACCTGCAAAAGTTAAAACAGTTTGCTCAGTTTGTATGTCTACAGACTAGTGAACTGACAGGTATGTTTCAGGGATCTCTGAAAGAGGTAATGGAAGAGGAGACAGAGAAACATGGGGTGGGATTCAGCTCAGATTCAAACAACTACTTCTAGGCAATCTCAGTGGGAAGTTTCTGCAAATGAGTTAGGTGTCTAAGGTCCCAGTACAACCCGAAACAATGCAGTCAGCACAGACAAGGAATCATGGAGAACAATTCAACTCATCCAAAGGAAAGCAGGCAGCTCTGGTCAGCTCTAGGTTACACCGACTGTTAAGGATCCCATTAAGGATAATTGGAGCTCAAACTCTTAATCTATAAACATGTGGAGTCTTACATTTAGATGTCATAACCTGCAAGCTAATTCCCCCTCAAAGTGTCTCCCAAGTAGAACACTTGTATTCCAGACTCTGTTCATCCTGAAAGGAATTGAACCTTGATACCTACTACAACTCTTGGT
>NW_010573310.1:0-664 GCF_000687285.1 Phaethon lepturus
AAGGCTGCCCTCTCACCTTGCTCTAGCCACTTCACACATAGAAGATCTCTGGAGAAAGGGGAGTTCCTACCATCGTGGAGAGCAGCTAAGGATGAGTGGGACAGGGGAGAGGCTGTGAGACAAAAGGCCAGGGACCCCACAGCATCAGGAGAGTGAGACACAAATTCTGAGTAAAGCAAGAAGTGGGATGCATGGCCAGTCAAGACCCATGGGAGAAAGCCATTTTCTAGGGACATGGCTGGGGATGTATTGTTGGCAGAAGCTCAGGAAATTTGCTGTTTGACTGAGGGTGAACACTAAGAGAAGAATCCACCCTGAGAGGTGGGTCAGCAGTATTGATGAAAAGTAATCTTTATTGATTAAAAATCATTCTGGTGTATCTGATGTTCCTATCTCAAACATAAAGTGTGGTAGAGCTCTCTCAAAACTGCGCTTGAGTTGGTCTCATCACCACGCCATGCTACTGACTCCATCCTCTTAAGGATGTGCAAAGGGCACCTACTGCAAGTATTCCCAAGGCACTCATTACTAGACTGAAGGTGTTCTATTTTCTGGTTGACTGTCTTAGTCTTTTTGTCTTACAGTGTGTAAATAAAAGTTATAAATAGTTGCAGGTTAATGTTGCATCTGTCCTCTTGCTTGCTGTATGGTAAATTCATTAGGA
>NW_010573311.1:0-661 GCF_000687285.1 Phaethon lepturus
AAAAAAAAAAGCCAGTCCTGCAGTCATGTATCCGGATGCTTCAGGGAATGGTCTGAAGGTTTGCTGACAAGGAAGGTCTCAACAGCCTCGACGCAGAATTCTGCTGCTGTATACAACAAGCAGTCACAGCCTGCTCTAAACTGTCAGAGATTCACTGAAGTCTGTGGAACCACGGGTACTTAAGGGCACTGCTGATTCGTTCTCCGTATATGAGTTCAAGGATAAAAAGAAAACACAAAAATCTGGAGAAGCCTCATAAGGTGGGACAAATGTGTAGCTGATTGTCTTATTTTCATGTGACGAGGCTCAAACTTTGGTCTACTTCAGCCTTGCTTGTGAACTTCCTCAAGTCTCAGTCTTGTAACTTCTTGCACCCAATGTCCATGATTTTATTTTGGAGAGATGCATTGCACATGTTCGTACCAGACATAAATGAAGAGACAGGTTGGGTTGGTGAGTGTCTTTACAGAAAGATGCGAAATCCTCTTTCATGATTTTTTTTTTATATATATAAATTACATTTTGATAAATAAGCTTGTACTACATTTATATTTGGGCAAAACAGGGAACTGCAAAGAGCAAGAATGTTAATGTTAATATTAATGCTAATGTTAATGAGGTGGTGATTTGAAACAGGCTTCATAAGTCAGCAATAATTATT
>NW_010573312.1:0-666 GCF_000687285.1 Phaethon lepturus
AATGTGGCGGGTGTAGGCTGCGCTCCAGGTTGGTTGTCACTGCTTTGGTAGCACAGTCCATCAACCCTCTTAACGCAAGCGGCAGCTGTGTGAGCCTTTTGCCTGACCTGCCCTAAGGCTTCGTCCCATTCCTCCTGCCTGTCCTATGTGGTACTGGGGTGTTGGCGTGTGGAGGGAGGGGATGGTGCTGGGCTGCAAGGAGGTTTTTGAACAGCAGCATCTCTTCTCTCCCCTTCTGCACCGCTGCACACAGGTTCCCGTCAGGTAACCAGGGTGGCGCTGGCCCCAGCCAAGGCACAGGAGGTGGCAGCGGGGGCAACGTCTACAGTGAAGATAATGATGATGATCTCTACGGTTAACTCACTGTCCTTGGTGGACCAAACTCCAAATCAGGCCACGTTGTACAGGGAAAAATCCGATGTTCAATGGACTCTCGGCTTCTTCATTCCTCAGTCAGAACAGCGTAGCTGCACGTCAGACTTTGTACAGGGAATGTTTCTGCAAACACAAGTCCAGACCGTTGTTCAGTTGGGAGGCAGACAGTGAATTAACAAGGAGGGGAACCGACTTAATTTCTGAGAAATTTCTGTTCTAGTTTATGTGGCAGAATCAGCAGCTTTAGCAAAGGGTACAACGCTAGCCTGTATTAAAAAAAAATAACAAAAC
>NW_010573313.1:0-665 GCF_000687285.1 Phaethon lepturus
AACCCGTCTGCTGGCGGATAACGTCAATGCTCATTGCGAAGGGGATTACGTGTGGGTTGAGAGGGGCCGGTGCGCGACAGCAGAACGCTACAGGGCTTCAGCCCCGTTCCTCCGCCTCCTGGTTTTCCGGAGCATCAACGGCTTGGTGCACCATAGGAAGGAAGAGGAAGGGGTTTTTTTTGTTGTTGTAGGTGCAAACCAAAAGGGGAAAGCCCAACAGCCTTAAAAAAGCAAGGTCGCTTACTAGCATTCCTACTGGGACCAGTAACGGTAGCGCCAGTCAATAGAGGAGGTTTTCAGCTGGCTCCCAGGTGGTTATTTATATGGGGGAAGCAGATCCTTCCTTTTCAGGGCTGTGGCACTTCAGAGATCGATTTTAAAAATCATTTAAAAAGATTTATCATCTCTCTTAATCACAGACATCCTGGAGAGGAACGGCTGTTAGAGGGTTGCCATGCCTACGGGCTGTGACTGCATTTATGAGCATTTGTGCCAAATACAAAGTTCAAGCCCTGAGAGGGAGGCACTATGGATGTGCTCCACTCCACAGTGACTTGCAGCAGACCTTTGCTCACTTCTTAGGTGACCTGAGATTAGCAGATACATCACACCATTTTTGGCGTGACCAAAAAAAGACCATTTTTGGTCTTTTCTAGGAAAGACCG
>NW_010573314.1:0-665 GCF_000687285.1 Phaethon lepturus
CCCCACGTGCTGGATGCCTGCCCAAATGAGGCAGCCCTCGGCTGCCGTCGGGGTGGGACATGGATTCTTAGGGGGCTGCCAGGGTTGCGCCATGGATGGACGTGGCCATCGCCCCCTCCGGAGGTCCTCCCCAGCCCCAAGAGTGCTCCAGAGCTGCGAGAAGGCAAGCGATACGGCGGCGCACCATCTCTATCCCCCCGTATTCATCATCCTTGTAAAAAGACTACGGCTACAAGCAAATTGAATACAGAATAAAACCCGAGGAAGCAAGGAACGGCGCGTCCCGGCGCGGTCTCGCCGGAGTGGCGAGTGGCCCGCGGAGGATTTCATCGATCCTGCGTAATATTAATCACGGGTAAGTTAATGCATAATGTTTGGTAGGCCAAAAAAATACATTTGTGCTGCAATTTCTTGTTTGTTTGGAAAGCTGGCGAGAGAAATTGAATGTGAAAGCGATGCCACTAAATTCAATAACAATAAGCCCGTGATTTATCTCCTTCCTTTACCGCTTGAGAACCGAACCGCCCGATTCACGCTCTCCGTCGAGCCCGGGCGCATGCCGGTTTCTGCCACCGCTCGTGGGGGCTGTGAGACGCCATGCCTCCACCCCTCCTTCCCAAATCGGGGGCTGCAAATAGCCCCATGGGTCCAGCCGCGGCATGGGG
>NW_010573315.1:0-664 GCF_000687285.1 Phaethon lepturus
TGTAAAAGACCTGACCCCAGGGGACCTGAGCACTTGGAAGAAGAAAACCAACAACAACCCATAACATTTAGGGAGCTGCGCTTTTCTTTGCATTCTCCGAGGAACAAGGTGATGATGCCAGTTCATCTCACTACATAATTGGGCTCCAAGCACTGAGTGAGGAACATCAAAGAGGTGAGCAGACCTCCAAGTGAAGTGCTGTGGCTCTTCCTGATCATTTGGCATTCAGGTAGGAAAAGATGGAGCTAGAAGGCCTCTGGAGTCCCTGCATACGGAGGTCCCAGCTGTGTGTGTGTCCCAGCTCTTTTGGTTCCCAGCCCAAAAGAGCCACTGACACCTTTGTACATGCTCTCTCAACCCCTGCATCTGAGGAGGCAACCTATGTTGTCAATCAGGGGCAGAGTGATCCAGGTCAGGTAAGATGACAGTGAGGAAAGGCACAGGTGAGAAGGGGTCAGGTGCTAAAGGGCTTTTCCCAGTCTTCCAAGTCACTAAAGCATCCTGGTTTTCCCCAGATATGAAGGCCTCTCCAGATCCAGAGAGGAGCGTAACAAGAATTTCCCAAGCTCTAATACTATCAACTCCTGGAAATTAGTGTTGCACAGGCACCTTCAAACCTAACTGTCCTCTACACTGCCATCCCAGGCACCACTGCACATGTCCA
>NW_010573316.1:0-666 GCF_000687285.1 Phaethon lepturus
CTGCACCGTCACCCGAGCACAGCACCCTCAAGGACCGTGTCATGTGTTACCTCCAAAGCACAGCACCTTCTAGCAATCGTGCCCTCACCCCACCACCATGGTTGCATCTTCTAGGCACCACATCCTCCTCCATCCCCAGGCTCGAGGTACTGGAGATGTTGACAACTGACTTCCAGACCCTTCCCAACTTTGGGAAAGCCAGAAAGTTGGTCCCTACCTGAGCTGGGATCAGACAACCAAGCTCAGGTGACAGACTTTGGTGGTCCCAAACGAAGCACCCGGCAGCATGCCGTCCCTAACCACGGCTGCACCTTGGTGGGACCCAGGTCCCTGCACGCCCCGTCTGCTTCCCATGGCAAAGGAAGCCCCAGACCTGGGTTTAACCGAGGCTAAACGTGTCCTGGGATAACAGGGATCGCGCGGGGATGAGCGGGATCAGCGTGTGGCTCTGGGCTTGGTGGGTGCTGGGAGGCTTTATCGACCTCGGGCTTGGGAAGGCAGCTGGGTGCTGGCCAGGACAGGGCTGCTCCAGGGGACCGGGTGGCTTTGGGGCTACCTCGAGGTGGCAGAAAGGGGCTGCGGATGCCCATCGTGCCCTTTGCCGGTTCTCCAGATGCCGGGATCCCATGGGATGCCGGTGCCAATGTCCCACGGCCCCAGATCACC
>NW_010573317.1:0-659 GCF_000687285.1 Phaethon lepturus
TCCCCGGTGACGAAGGTGTCGGGGAGCAGCTCTCTAAAGCCTGC
This sequence comes from Phaethon lepturus, assembly GCF_000687285.1. Taxonomy (NCBI): domain Eukaryota; kingdom Metazoa; phylum Chordata; class Aves; order Phaethontiformes; family Phaethontidae; genus Phaethon; species Phaethon lepturus. The sequence continues at coordinate 45 of NW_010573317.1, forward strand.
CGCGCTCCTCTCTGCGTGCACTGCCCTGCTTTGCTTGCTATTCTGACACCCCCGTCATCCCCTTCGCCGTCCTACTGAGAATGCAGCCCTTGGGCTTCTCCTTTCACCTCCCTACAGTCTGACCACAGGGACGTGTCCTTTCTCCCACCCCCTGCACCTATGTGCTGAAAGGTCACCGTGGCCTGAGGGCCAGCACTCTGGGCATCCCGGGCACCTGCCTGGCACCTCTCAGCACTGCATAGAGATGAGCTGCGTAGGGTGCCTGGCAACTCATTTTTCCTTAGATGAGCTGTCACGTTTATGGGCTATGGGCCTGTACCCAAGTAAAGGTGTGATGTTGTGTTACAGCCTGCTTGCAACATCTCTCTGTCCATCCCTCCCTTTATGTGCCTGCGCATCTGTATGTGTGTGTTTTATCCATTTGTTAATCTCGCTGTAGATGATCTCAGTCTTCCCCTTATTGAAGAACTCTTCAACTCTGGTCTAAAGGTTTGCCAAAAAAAAGACCCAACCGAACTATAACATAAACCATTGTTTGTTAGTTAGCTTTTTCAGATATCTGTTGTGGTTTAACCCTAGCCAGCAACTAATCATAGAATCTTTGGGTTGGAAGGG
>NW_010573318.1:0-665 GCF_000687285.1 Phaethon lepturus
ACACTGACAAATGATAGAAACACTGTAAATATTTTAAGAAAATCAAACATCGTGTTCAAATGAGAGCATACAAACCAGCTGAAAGAAGAAATGGCTACAAATTTATTGAATATTAAAGAGCAGGAAAAACATAATCAAGCCCCACAACAGCCTTGCAGCTCGGGTGGGTTTCAGTCACTCCTTTAAAAAGTATACAACGCCTCGTACTCTGATATAATGCTATACCAGGTAGAACCTCCAAACCTCAGACAGACGGCCTTCCTGTGGGAAAACCCCTAACTTTTTCTGTACGACCTTGAATCTTGCTAGGGTCAAGCAGAAAGAATGTTTTGGTGATTAAGTGTAGGATAAATGATTTCAAAATGTTTTTGGGGAGGGTTAGCTTAGTCATTAGACATATGGTATTTTTAAACACCCTGGATCAAATCTTCAATCCATACCCCAGCCTCTTTGTGTTATGGGTATGACATGTAAGACAAAAAGTTGCCCTTGTAGGGCTCTGTCACACCTCCATGAGCCCACGCTGTTATGATGTGTATCAGGACAGAGCAGTGTACCTAATCAAGGTAGAATGAGAATAGGAAGGAAAACTGCTATAGTTTTCTCATTTGTATTTAAAACTCTGTTTTTAGAGGGCACTGAACTATTTTGTAGCATATCTATTA
>NW_010573319.1:0-666 GCF_000687285.1 Phaethon lepturus
TTCAGCAGAGGTGTATTCCAAGACATGAGGCCTCTCCTCCTGGCGCCGGAGATAGCCCTGGTTGAGCAGGTGCAGGACACAGGACAGCACATCCACGCTGTGGCAGCAGAAGCTCAGGAACTGCAGCCCTGGCCCCAGCTCACCCTTCTGACAGGCATCAATCACCTACAACAGCAAGGGAGCCCCACATTGCAGTGTGGTGCAGCACCCAGGCAGCCCCTCTCTGCCCCTCAAGCCCTCCATACCCTAAACACCAGGTTGTCAATGTGGAGCTGCTTCTCCACCTTGAGGATGCGGATGATGAGGCAGCACAGGACATTCCTCTTCCTTTCCAGGGCACTGACCTCAGCCCTCTCCGCCCGCAGGTACCTCTGCCGGGGCAGCAGCCTCAGGTGGTGGCCAGAGGCATGGGCCAGGGCTGCCTGGTTCAGCCGCAGCACACCTGGAGCTAGCACCCGACTCAGGGTCAGCCAAGCCCCAGCTGGGGCCTGAAGGAGCCCCAGACACACATGTGGCTGTTGGACCCAACCCTGTGCCTCCCGCTGCTGCCTTCACAGGCGTCAGCCCCATCCCTGTTCCCCACACACGGTCCCAAGAAACAGCCACACGCACATCCCCTAGCCCCAGTCCCCAGGCCCACACCCAGACTGGAGACCCAACTACCCA
>NW_010573320.1:0-662 GCF_000687285.1 Phaethon lepturus
CATATGGGCTGTTGTGAAGAGAAATAGCTCAACCCCAGCAGACCCAGCTCACACGGGAACATTGAACTTGTGGGGAGGGAGGGGAACACAGTCCCACATGCATGACAGGGCCATGATCTGGTGCCCCAAACAGCTCACATTTCGTCCAACGACCCACCTTTCCCAGGAGATCACCAATGCCCAGGTCCTGGTGCTGCCCCGGTTCTGCTCTGCCACCTGACTGCTTGTAAGGCGACAGGAGAAGCCACTTCTCAAAGCCAGGCTGTGACCTGACTCTTCCCCTTCTACCGAAGGGCCCTGGAGCACAAGGTCACGAGACAGGGAGCCTCACAAGGGGCCCAGCAAAGTGCGGCAACACCAGCCCGCAGCCTGGTCACGCCAATAGGGAGACATGGCAGCCCCAAGGCAGTTGTTGTCCTGAGCAGCCTGGCCTCCATCTCCCTCTGGGATGGCACCCCAGGGCACTGTCCCATCCCTGTGGCAGCCCCACCAGTGTCTCTGTGGAGACAAGCAGTCCCTGCCATGCTCTGGCTTGGCACCTTCTGCCCAGGGGCCTCCATGTCACTTCTTTGCCATGCACAGCCCCTCCTCCCCACCCAGGGCCACTGAGATCCTCCAGGGAGGCAAGAGGGGAAGCAATGCCTCACGTCCCTCCAGCAGCG
>NW_010573321.1:0-670 GCF_000687285.1 Phaethon lepturus
CGCGAAAAAAACCGGAAAAATAATCAAAATTTAAAACCTCGGGCGGATTTTTGGGGTTTAAGAGCCCAAAGCTGCGTCCCCGGGACGGAAACGGCCGCCGCGGACACGAAACTTGCATTTCTGGCGCAGAAAATAAGCGGCTCCGAGCTGGCGTACCCGATTCGATCTTATTTAAGATGGTCCTCGCGCATTTTAAGAAAGCTTCTTCCACGTTCTCTCCCGTCAGGGCGCTGGTCTCCAAAAACATCAGCTCTAAAAACACAAAAAAGCCAGAAAACCCCCCCAAAAAAGGCGTTATTTCGCTCGCCGTCGGTTTCCTTTCGCCGCGGCGGCGGCGTTCGGCGCTCACCGTTCTCCTGGGCGAAACGCGAAGCCTCCAGGAACGTCACCTCCCGGTCGGCGTCCAAATCTTTTTTGTTGCCGCAGAGGATGATGACGATGTTGGGGCTGGCGAGGGTGCGAGCGTCCGTCAACCAGTTGGTCAGCGCGTTGTAGGTCTCCCGGCTGGGGGGCGGCGAGAGAGGAAGGGGTGCTGGGTGCCGAACGCCGGGTTTACCCCGCCCCCAGCACCCGGATCGGGCCCCGCGCACCGCTGACGCACCTGGTGATGTCATACACGAGCAGCGCGCCGGCTGCGCCCCGGTAGTAGCTTCTGGTCACCGACCTGAAG
>NW_010573322.1:0-666 GCF_000687285.1 Phaethon lepturus
GGCTTCCCCGCGCTCGCACCACCTCGGGATGCTTGCGCCGTAAACACCACGTTTTTTGGCATCTGGGCTTTCTTGCAGAGGTCATCATTGCTAGCAATACTATTAATGATTATTTATTGGTTCTTAATGCCAAATAATGTAAACATCTGGCTAACGCAGCGCACATGTTGCTCGTGCGGCGGGACATCTCCGAGCGCTCGGCGTTGGGTTTACGCTCCTTATGAATTAGAAGGCGGCAAAGGGTGGGTTGTTTTGATAAACTCCCCTGAAGGCAGAGATTCTTGAAGGGCTTCGCTGCTGACCTTCTTGTTAATTACTGCTCTGCAGCGCCGGGAGGACCAGCTGAAAGGGAGTAATGAAGCGTCGTCATCCGGCGCGCTCAGCCCGGCCAGGGCCCCGCGAGGAAAACGCCGCCTCCCTCCTGCACCGGGATGTGTGCCCCTCTCTGCGTATTTGTGGAGCTGGTTCCTCATGCCTGGTAGATCGGAGCCCTGACTCATAAAACCTATTTTAAGGTTACGGTTCTGACCTTGATTTACACCGGCAATGGGTGTCGACGCAGGATTTTTCCCAAGGTAACTGCAATGGAATTAAATCTAGCGGATGGTGAAGGTGCCGGGGAAGACGAGGAGCAGAACGGCTTGCCGTCGTGTTGCTTGCCGGTGG
>NW_010573323.1:0-664 GCF_000687285.1 Phaethon lepturus
ATGTGCTCTTGCATGTCTGGCTTTTGCAATTCTTAAAACTAGACCAACTCTAAACAGAGGAATGTTGAATGCAGCAGCAAGTTTATGGTTTGTTCCCAAGCATATATTATCTGTATAATCTAATATTCATTTCTTCAGTCAAGTACATGGTGTTACCTCTGATAAGAAAACCAAAAACGTTTGCCAGAAACAAATACTAAGGAGTAGAAAGTTGTGTACCATTCTGTGTTCCAGAAAGAGATGTGCTTTGTGTGTTTTCCACTTCCTGTTGAAATGGTTCAAGATAATAATAACTTCTCTGGAGTTTTCTATTTAAAAAGAAAAAAAAAAACCCAACATTTGCCTTCTGTCTCTGATTTTGAATAGATCAGCCAAGACTATGCTAAGGATTTACTTTTCTCTTTTTTCTCCCAGTATTTTTTAAAATGGTGTAGTTATCCAGAATGTGGCTTTTATGTATGAAAACATGGCACTTGCTGTATTTGACCATCAGAATGAGTTTTTGAAACTTTTTTAAGTCACTAAGGCCTGTAAGATGTGAGGAAAAACATGCATCAATAAGAAGCAAATTAGTAATTTTAACCAAAATTTTTACTTTCCACCTTGACAATCCAAACCTTTTTAAAATTACTTTCATGGATCCCAGTTCTTTATGCTTTTTTTT
>NW_010573324.1:0-670 GCF_000687285.1 Phaethon lepturus
ACCCTTCTGGCATCCTTTCTTTGTAAGGCCTGATGTTTTAAGGCAAGGTTCACTTAGTCTCTGTGGAAATTGGTCCCTGCTTGGCATGCTGCTGAACAGGCAGGATGGTGAAGATAGTGGGGGCACGGGACATTAGGCTGTTCAGCCCCTGGTGCCTCCAGTGAGACGTCATATGGTTTTTGACCTTCTCTCTGGTCTTCCTTCCTTCACTGCTGTTTGCTTGTCCTCTGTCCCTTGACCCCACACTGTCCATGTAAGTAGACAGGGCATCAAATCTCATTTTACCCTAAGCAATACCTGAAAATTAATCAAATGTTGCTCATGCTTCTGCCTTCTCCACTTAGAGTAGGCAGATTTAAGCGGCTTGTCACCTGGACTGACCTTGGTATTTATTACATAGATGGGCCAGAACTATGACAGTTCCTACTGCTTGGAAGCAGTAAGAGTTCCCTATTCCCATCTTTTCCCAGTAAGACAGAGGGTCCTTCAGAGCTAAATTGAAATTCAGACCAATCAGTGCACAGGTAGTGTTGATTTTCATGAGGCAGCTGCTGATATTTTATTACTAATGGGGTGAGGGAATTAATTATAGCTCTAAAAAATGTTCCACAGACTTTGCAACAAACATGTCTGCGGCTGCATAATCTGTGCAGATTTAATCAGTAGTATT
>NW_010573325.1:0-669 GCF_000687285.1 Phaethon lepturus
CCTAAAACTATACAGTCAAGTGGAATCTCTTCAAGAGCTGGAAAAAATAACAACATACCTGGAACTTCTGACAAACACGAAAGTATTAGTCCAGTCCAGTATTAGTGAACAGACCAGTCAGTTCACATCCACTCTTCCATTGAGCATATCTAACATAAGTCAACTAACAAGACCTCTCTAACAGCAGACTTGCCATGTGTGAAGGACTTCAGCTTTAGACATCTCAACCAAACCTGTAATGAATTAAAAAGGTTTTTCTTCTTCTGTTCCAAACCTGTACAGGCAATTTAGCCAGAACACTACAATTCAACCAAATTTCTAAGAGTAGCTCCTGATGACAAAAACTCTTCAAATTACATGAACCTATGATGTTTATTAAAAAACACTCTTCTGTAATGCCTAGCTGCGTGGCGTAGGGAAGGGGGAAGAGGAACACACTGTTGTTTCCCATGCAGTATCCTGGCCAGGCAATACCGTATTATAATGCGGTAGCATTATAATAGGAGCAGACTTGCAAACTGCAGACCAAACAGTGCAGAGAAGGTATTCTGCACTGTATATATCTATATTTAAAAGGCATCCATTTAGCATCCAAACAATCATTTCCGTCTCACTGGCTTGCATTATGAATGCCAAGAGTTACAGTAACGTAGTAAAAAGTGTCACCTT
>NW_010573326.1:0-665 GCF_000687285.1 Phaethon lepturus
GCTTTTGAGAAAATGAAGCCATTTTAGAGGACCATGTAGGTAATGTGTGGTCCTTAGTGTACATTTCTACTGGACCTGTGGAAAGACCTAAATCAAAGCAGATATGTGAGAGGGAGGATGCTTCTGTTAATTTGGGACCTATTGACGTATTGTCCCTGATTCACTCTGAAGTATTTTTCCTACAGCTATTCAGAAAAGCACTTTTGGTTATGCTATCTTACACCAAGGTGACCTAAATCAGTCCTGGCAAAACTGATGAGAAAGTCCTTACTGAGCGCTGCTCAGGCTACTCACCTGGTGTGCCCGGAAGAATGATCTTGCTTAGATCCAGTGGTGTTTAAAGAGATTTTTGAGGGCTTAAAATATGTCAAACCATTCTCAGATTCAGGAAAAATAGCCTCATTTTCCAGTTACTCACAGACACATTCATGCCCACATTGTCTAAGGCTCTTCATGCTCTCATGCAGGTGACATCTGACACAGAAGTGCAGCATGGTTCAGCTCTGAGGGCAGCACCCAAAATCCTGTAGGTTTACTGTGCGTGGTCAAGAACTTGCACAGATGGATGCTCAGCACCATTTTGCACCAGTGTACTTGTTTTGGCTGGGAAGGAGTCAATTTTCTTCACAGGAGCCTGTATGGGGCTATATTTTGGATTTGTGCTG
>NW_010573327.1:0-667 GCF_000687285.1 Phaethon lepturus
TACATCTTACTGAATAAAAAGTACAGCGACTTATAACAGCAGTGAGGTTATCTCAACTCACCTCTACAGAAATGGGAACTTGTGGGAGAATCATATTGTGCACAGCAGGATCCGGGAGTAATCCAGCATCTGGCACAAGCAAACATTAATTACCTGATCTGGTTGGAGAGAGAATTGAAGCATGGAGAACATTTAATTATCTGCACTATCTTTAGCCCGTCCAAAGTATTTTTGTACTTCCTGTTACCTCTGTAGCAGAGACTTCGTTTTTCCACGTACAAGATTTTAATTACATAAAATGCTCAATTAGAATGTTAATTTCCATTTTAGAAAATAAATACACCATGCAAATCACTGACTTGCTCTTAATTTCTCTAACAGTCCTCCCAAACTTTTCAATAGATGCTCCTGTTTCTCTTCCTATTAACAATGTCTGTGGGGATCCCAGCCACCAGACTTATTACTGCTGCTCTCTGCAGCTTTATTTAAAGGAGAAAAATCTGGATCCTGTGCCAGGCCTTCCTTCCCCCAGCTTCTCCCTCCAATATCTGTCCTGCAGGCAGCCTGGAGGACAGCCAGACTACTGGTTGGAAAGGTTCGTGCTATAGGAACTGATTTTGGCAGTCAGTAACTAGACATGTTGTAGTGAAGTTTGTATTAGAGCAAA
>NW_010573328.1:0-666 GCF_000687285.1 Phaethon lepturus
TGCTGAAAACTTCTGCAATAAAAAATTGCTTAGCTAAGCACAAAACCAGGCTACTTCTGGAAAAGGTTCAGAAATGATTGTAAGGAAGAAAAAGCAACATCTTGCTCTACAAAAGGCAGAAATCTTAGATTCTCAGAACTCCCCACCTGGTAAAAAGCTTGAGGTGAAAATAGTCCCCTCTACAGACAAGACAGACATAACACCAAATTCAGTGTTAGCACAAGCAGTCGCATCACAAATGCCTGCTGATGCTGGTAGCTGACATGGCACCAGTTTCTCCGATCAGATCTTATTTCAAAATAATTGCATATGATTTGTTGACCACTGTCACTGCTACTGAAAATGGGCAAAAGCAAAAACTGCTTATTCTGACATTAGAGAAGCTTGAAATAGAAGTTGTCTAGGTCAGCTAATAAAGCTATCAACTTTTCTGAAATTGGGTAAAAGCTTCATGTCCCAGAATGTCTTTCCCCCCCTTATTCTTGCAACAGATTACATGCTTTGGATGGGTCTGTGATTTGTAAGCTTTGGTGCTACACTGAGCAACAGAGTCTCAAGGACACAGGAGTCGATTTATAGACATTATATTGTGCTGTCTGTCCAGGTGTAACAGTCTTAAATGACTACAGCTGTCAGTACATTCTTCAACTTTACTGAACAACGATT
>NW_010573329.1:0-668 GCF_000687285.1 Phaethon lepturus
GATGATTGATGACCTTTATGAAAAAAAAGAAAAAAATACATTTGATGTGTTTTTTCACCCTCTGTGCAAGTTGCAATAAAAATTCATGCAATGTATGTACATCGCTGCAGAACATACTGTATAGATTCTGTATTAGAACTTTGGAAGAAAAGAGCTGTAAATTGAAAGGCAGGCAAAAGTGAAGTTCCAATATAAATTACCATTCAGATCTATTTTGATTCATATAGAAAGACTAGAGAGGAAAGAACAAGGTACAGCAGAAGAGGAGAGAATGAGTATCTAAAGCCATAGAAACCCCCATGTAAGTAAGAACTTTATTGTGCAGAGAGTTCTGTTCATTGTACATTTTACCTGCATGAATAAAATTAAGCATGTGCACAAATGCTTACAGCAAAAGGAACGTAGTCCACAATTTCTCTTAAAATGTGTGTTTCACTTGCCCAGATTCACACCAATGTAAAACAAGGTAATTACAAAGCATCAGCAGAAATAGTTAAGGCTTCTATTATAACAAGCAGCATATTTCCACTGCAAAAGTCTTGTGAGATCAAGAGAGCAAAACAAGAAAACTGACTCATCTCCACCTCTCCTGCAAACACCCTTCTGTCTGTTCATCCAGTTCAGGTTTTTTTTGTCTTTCAGAAGGTTTTGGGTTTTGTTTTTTTTTT
>NW_010573330.1:0-671 GCF_000687285.1 Phaethon lepturus
TTGAGTGCTGGAGAGGTTTAAATATTTCAGGTTTTTTGGCCATTCACACACATCTGGAATCTCACCAAAATTATTTTGGCTAATGTCTAAGAGAATTAGTTTTTTTAGATGAGACAAACTTTTACCTGTCATTTCTAAGTCACTCAGTGAATTCTGACTTAAATTTAGAGTTTGTAGTGAGTGCCAGCCACCCTGGCAGGCCGAATGCTCCAAACTCTGGTCTCCAAGTAAATTTGCACTAAGGTCAAGATACTCTAATGACAGAAGCTGTTGTGAAAGCCTGCATGGTACCAAAAACACCTTGGTGTTTTCAACTGTGACTTTGGTAAGAAGAGATACTAGTCTTCCCACAGCCTGAAGATCTGTAAACAAATAAAATTCTTCTATAGATAATTTCTCTATTGTCAGAACTCTAAGAGTCTGTGATTGGTTTGCTTGAATCTGTATTTCCCATTGTCCAGTTCCCAAGAGTCTGCAGTCTATTATCTCTACCTCCACTAATTTTGGCATGTCTTCTAAAATGCTGATAATCTCAGGCACAGTAGCATCTGTTAATAAGGCCTGTTTAAAAGAAATTTTCTTTGCAAAAGAAGACGACATGACTCTCAATAGTTGTATTTCAGCAGGTATACTGAATGCTATTTCTCTCACTTCTAACCAAGTGACGGAGT
>NW_010573331.1:0-666 GCF_000687285.1 Phaethon lepturus
TTTTTTTTTTTTTTCAGAAAATTAAATAAGTTGACGTATTGGCAAAAATATTGGCAAAAATATTGGCAACATTTCACATCTCTTTTCTGCCTTGTGTGATATAAAGAAAAGTAAGACCAACAAAAAAACCCCAGAGAGTAACGGAAAAATAAGCATCAGTAAACTTAGATACAACTATATTTATCTGATGAGACCAAAAGTCCATGTAACTCAGTATTCTTTATTCAGAGTAAGTCAATATTACAGGACCAATGTAAAGAGTACAGCAACAGGACAAAGATATAGTGACACATCCCCCAGATATTTCCCAGAATCTAGCTGTCCATGGCTTAGGAATTAAATGAGAGTTATATCTGTTGTTGCTTGAAATGAGAAAGCATAGTTAATATGGTACACATAGGAAAACAACAGAAAATTAAAATCATAGTAAATAGAGAAATAAAGAGCCACTTCTTAATACCACTTACTATGGAGCACACATAAAAATAGTACACAGTGCCATTATATCTCAAGAAGATGGTATTTACCAAGGACATATTAACTGTGGTAAGAAACTTATTATCCTTCATGAAAATATTGAAGTGGCTGATTTTGAAATTATAGTTTCTATTTTAAAAAACAATGAAGGCTTTGGACAGAGTTCCATCAGGAACAGATGATGGCATG
>NW_010573332.1:0-671 GCF_000687285.1 Phaethon lepturus
CCAAAAGAATAGTGAGGGAACAAAGACAAAGAGCTGTATTTCCCAAAATAGCAACACGTGAGTGAAAGAGCGTGATACAAATCACTGGAGTTGCTAAACACTTTTATTGAATAGTTACGAAGCAGTGTAAAAGAGAAGGCAAAATTTAGGTTCTTCCTTAGAATAAGTAGCTGGTAAAACCCTTCTGACACTAGATAACAGTCTCTGCTTTGGCTTAGGAGTTAAATAGTCATTACATTTCTCTACAGCCTACCTTTCCAAGGAAAACACATTCTTTGTGCACTGCAGTCTTTGACAATGGGATTAAGTATTACTGGCAGACAATACCACTTAAAACGTTAGCTGCATCAACCTCTATGATGAATGAAAGAGCCATTAGTCTGCAGTGCCTCTTTTAACAGAAGGACAAAAAAAAAAAAGCCCTTATGCTCCTCGATAGGGAACAAAAATACCTAGAAGGCAATATACCTCATCTAGATAGAAAATGTACATGAAAAATGGTTACAACAAGATTATTTACATTCTTTAGTCATTAGGGATAAAGAGGATGCTTACTGACCCATCTTTCTAAACAACAAATTGAAAATCCTCTGTGATAAAATCGCTCTGCATTGTGATTTCCAGTTCTGTCAGATACTCCAGAAAAATGACGTTCGCTTAGCATATCTATC
>NW_010573333.1:0-668 GCF_000687285.1 Phaethon lepturus
GCAGGAATGTGCTAACAGAAACATGATAGGAGAAACATAGAAAGTGTTAGGAGGAGGTACCAGAAAGTTAGTCCAAGTACAAAAATATAAATACAAGCATACAGCTTTATGTAATCAGTACCTATGGTCTTCATTGCCTTTCCTGGTAAAAGGAGAGATAATTATAAGAGGGAATGGTACAGTGCTGAACAGTTTCCTGGCTCACAACTTCCCATTTGTTTTGCAGCTTTCCTGTTACCCAAAGAACCACTTTTGTTCCTATCCTTTCTTTCTCTACACTTTCTATTTTCCTTTCTTTCTTTCTAAGCAAAGAACTACGATGAATATTCTCGTGCTGGTAGTTCCAATCAGGGAAAATTCTCTTACTTTCTCACTCTAAACTTGAACTGATGGTTCCTTTTTGAAGATGACAGTTTCCTCTTTTGAAATATGACAGTGTTACAAGGCAACCCATTGGCCCTTCTGCTTAGCCTAAATGAGGGCAGCTGACCTATTCATCAGTTTCAGACAGCTAAGGGTGTTGTCAAGTACTACCTTCCTTCTGAAGGGTATATTCCTTGTCTTCTCTGATTTTTTCAGAACACAGACAGAGTAGATCCCTGTACCATTTCTGTCAATGACAAAACTTACGTGTACTTCCTTGAGGTCAGGATCTTCCTCTAGATAGG
>NW_010573334.1:0-664 GCF_000687285.1 Phaethon lepturus
GTGTGTCCCCAGCAGCCTTTAGTGCAGTGAGCAGGGAATTTCATCAGGACAGGGGATGAAAGCATGGTGAGAGCATCCTGACACTATGGCTGCTGGCTCTCTGGTGGCACGTTGACATCATTGCTTCATTTCTGACCCATTTTCTTCCCTGCTCTTACCCAAGAGAAGGTGAGCTCTCCTCCTCACCTGCCCTGTAGCAGGAGCCCTCCAGTTGCTTTGATGGGTGATGGAAAGGGCATTCAGAAGGTCACCTTCTCAGCCAGGAAGCACTGCCCAGCAGCGATTGCTTCCAGAGACGTTAGCTGAGAACATGAGAGGAGTCCCAGTAACTGTGCAACTGGGGCACTCATTCAAGTGCAGGCCAACTTCAAATGACAGGTCTGTCCGACCAGCCAGTCTGCTTATCTTTCCAGTTAGACAATCTGGTCCTTCTCCACTGAGACGCTCAGTCTTTTTCAGGCTGCAGAAAACCATGTGAGAGCGTTCATCACTGGATAGAGAAGGCACGACCAATAGAAAAAGCTGCGAATCAACCCCTCTAAAGGAAAGATGCATTCAATTCCCCTTTTCCTGCTGTGAGGTCAGGGAAGACCTGCAGAAATTGGTTGCTGAGTGGAGAAGCAGCATGAGGAGATGGCAAAAGGCTATCCTGGTCTCTTCATGG
>NW_010573335.1:0-672 GCF_000687285.1 Phaethon lepturus
GTTCTGGGGAGGGGGGCAGTGAGCACTTGGCCCCTTGTAGAACCCAGCCCAGCAACCCCCTCCCGGGGTGGGGCAGCTGCTTGGGGGTGACAACGTTTTTTGGGAGTGTCCCCATTCCATTCCCCAGCTTCTTCCCCCGCAAGGTCTGGGCCCTGGGGACCTTGCCTGCTCCTCAGCATGGGGAGGGTCTCCTGGTTTCATTGGGGCCTCCTGGGCAGCACCATTAGCTCTGACATGCAGGTACTGTCCCCAGCACATCGGCCCTCACTGTGACATCTCGCAGACCCACCTGGCTCTTCAGAGCCATCTCCCGTCCGGGATGTCTTCTCCCCTCTATCAGCCCTCATGGTCAAAATTTGGATCCTTCTTCACCTTCCCCACCCCAGACCCCTGTGGTCTTCACCTGGGGACTGTTGGAGGTGGGTCCCAATCGCCATGTCCTGGGGTCTCCCACCCCAGGAGTTAACCCAGTGCACCCTGAGGTGCAGGAGACCTCCCCGTCCAAACCAGGAGCAGCTGTGCCAACGTGGCACCCAGCCGGAGAAACTTTCCAAGTGCCACATCGGCCTTTCATCCCACAACAGCTGCTTAAGTCTCTCATTTTCCTACAGCTTTGTAGTTAATGGTCTGGGTGAGAAGTGAGGCTGGAAGGGACTTCGGGAGCCGGTGGCC
>NW_010573336.1:0-673 GCF_000687285.1 Phaethon lepturus
AATAAACATTAAAAAAAAACCCTAAAATTCTAAATAACAATTATAATTAAAATACTAAAAACACATTAATCTCCTAAATTCACAGAAACATATTTTATGATAAACTTAAGGAAAAAAACTAACACAAAATATAAATAGTAAATAACATTCTTCTGGTTTTCAAGTAAATAAATGTTTTACTTCCATTGAACTACTATAGCAGCCAAGTAGTACTTGGGTTCCTACAAAGTCTATTTCTCCATCATGATCCATACCCCTGTTTGGTGTAAACCGAGCTCTGCTGATGTCAAGATTGGCTCAACAACGTGTATCAGCTAAGGATCTGGCAGTTAATTTAAAAGGCAAGAATAAATCTTAGGTCTGCTCTGAAGTCACTTTAACTGAAATGCAAAAGATCCTCGCGAGTTAGGTGCACATTTAATTAATTGAAATTCAAGCTCCCTAGACAAACCACAGATGCTCTACTTACTTAGCACAGCGTCTCCTACCCAGCTGCACGGATCTATTCAGTAATACTACCCTGTAGCTAAACATCTGGAGAAACCTAGGAGAGAGAATAATAAATACTTCTAAAATTCTGCTAGGCAGACACCTGAAAGTGGCTTTACGGAAAAAAGGGGGTTTGTATGCACGTGTGTGTGCGAAGAGGGGATTTAAACCTCGGACAGAGAGA
>NW_010573337.1:0-672 GCF_000687285.1 Phaethon lepturus
AAAAATAAATTGTCAGTGGAGATGATTATGGTAATTTTATCCAGCTCAATTTCTCTTTCAAAAGACATTTTGTTTCCAACCACCTTGGCTCTGAGCCAATATAAACTAAGGGCAAACTGGATTACAAGCTCCACTTTCTCCCTGCTGTTTATCAAAACCTTATCTGACTGAAAGATTCAAAGTCCTCAGTCACCTCTTTGGGTCCTGCTCATTTTTCAGTTTGCATCGTGAGGTGAAAGTGTTGGGGTTAAGGGAACAAGGAAGTTTCAGTCTGGGGGGAGATGATACCCCATGAGGAATAAATGCCATCTGGTTCCAAAGACTGTCTGAGATGCAGGAAATATGCCAGGTATAAAGTGTGTTCCTTGACACATTGTTTGAATGTGTTGTTAATTTTTAATGTTCATCCTTTTCTTGCCTAATTGCCATAATGTTAAAACAGTAATTTGTGTTCACAAAATACCTTTCAAGAATTTTGTCCATTTCACTCAAAGTAAAACAGATTAGTTTAGGTGTCAGAACTCATCCCATCTCTAACTGAGGCATGGCCCAGGGGTGGTGGTACCCATCCAGTTACAAGGGCACGTTGTTTTAGACACCATAACTACAATAATGACTAAGATCCACTGCTGCTCTAATTATAAGCTCCTGAGAAATCACAGAATCACAGAA
>NW_010573338.1:0-675 GCF_000687285.1 Phaethon lepturus
AGGGCTCCATGCTCGACCTCAGTGGGCAGGCAGACCTTGGGGTCCTTGTGCGGCTCCCCTGGGAGCCGGTCTTCCAGTCACTGGTCCCAGACTAGATTCATGGGAGTGCTGTCTCCTCCCAGCTGAGCCTCTCTAGTGACCCTCCTCTCTGGTGGGTGGTGGCAGAGCAGATCCCAATGCTGGTGCAGGGTGTGCGAGGAAGCCGATCCCAGCTGGACAGCCCCAGCACCCAGCTGGCTCTGCTGCCAGCCAGAACTTCCTGCAGGTAGCCATGCTGCCCAGAGCCTCCTGCACTGGCTCCAGCACGGGTGTTACAGCTTTCATATCGTGCTTGGCCCTCCTAAGATACTGGGAAACCTACTGCACATGGGCAGCAGAGAGATGTGTGTTTGTCCCCTTCTCACGGCTTTGTCTTTTGGCCCGGCAGCCCGGTGGGAAGATGGTAGCTGCAGCCAAGGCCACTGTCCCCACAATCATGGACCAAGCTTCCGTGATGCAGCTCAGCCAGTGTGCCAAGAACTTGGCTGTGGCTCTGGCCGAGCTCCGCATGGCCACCCAGAAGGTGAGAGGCTGGGTCCTGTCATGCGGCAGAACCCCAGCTACGCAGAGCAGGATGGGGACGGTGTGGCAATAGGGACAGCCTGGTGGCAGGTCATGGTCTCTGCTGTGGCAGGG
>NW_010573339.1:0-658 GCF_000687285.1 Phaethon lepturus
CCTTCCAGTAATAAGGTCTGCACTGACGCAAAACCAATTTGCTAGGAAAAGCCTAGGCAACAGAAATAGACAGCAATTTATTATATAGTTGCATGTAAAATAGCTGTTTCTCAACAAGAAGTGTTGCACTGCTTACAGTCACTTGCATATGGTGTTTGCAAGGCCTGGAGCAGCCGTAAGTGGGGAGAAGTGTCAGCCCCCCGGTTGCTCCCGGTGCTGAGCTTGCCTGCTGCGTTGCTTGGAGTGCTCCGGCATTCTGGACTGAGCAAATACCAAACCTAAGGCCCTGTTTTTTTGCAGGGTACATACTGACACAGAGCTGTCTTCTGATTATCCGCTTCAGTGAGGATGTATGAAACTGTGTTAGAGTGGTAAATGCAAATTCTGGGTTTTGTTCCTTCCTTGCATTTCACATTTTCAGGTAGTTACGTGTATAAAAAGAAGTTTTAATGAAAATATTTCAGAAAGGAGAAGTGCAACTATTCTTTGAAGCCCCAAAAGCCTGCTCCCTCATGTGAGAACACATGCTTGTTTTCCTTTTGTGGTCCTTTAATTTTTTCTTAGTGTTCCTGTTGGAATGCTTAGTGCTTTGCTTAGGTGCTAATAAACAGGTTGAGCCTTTTAATCTGCTATGTGATACTAATGATAGTCATGTTAA
>NW_010573340.1:0-664 GCF_000687285.1 Phaethon lepturus
AAATCCCATGTGGCTGTGCAATTTGCAACCTTAACAAAACTGGTTGGAAAATAGCTTTTAAATAAAAATAAATAAATCTTTGATTTCTGAAATTTCTGAAACTAATCAGTCATCCTTGGTAGCATTATTCCCTCAAAGCATTACACTCAAAAGTAATTTGAAGATACTTGTGAATTTGAAGTTTCTATAGTCACTATTTAACATTTGGCACTTAACAAACTATATACACAGTAAGAAACTCAACAAATGCATTCATTTGCAAAAATTGAGAGCATCAGTCACTTTGATATTCAAAGCAGATCATGTCCTTGGGGACTTCATGTTTCTTTAACATTGATGTTCATACCTGTAAATATGAATCTGGAAACTTTTCTTTAGTCAGTAGGTAAAATTGAGTGCAACTTGAATTCCAGGAAACATAATCATTAAATACAGGGAGGTGGCCAATACATATTTAACAGATAATGTGGTCAGACAATTCATCTAAACTGTGAAGTCCTAACATTGCCATGTTGTCATATCCCAGTCTTATATTCTCACCCATTGTTGATTCAGAGTTCTGCACAAAAAACCTGTTCATCAATAGTTTAATACTTAGAAGTAGTACATACATACTTTAGCAAAAAAGCAAGTATTTAAAACTAAATGAAAACAGAATCACTGA
>NW_010573341.1:0-673 GCF_000687285.1 Phaethon lepturus
ACCCCCGCACCGCGGGCGGGGAGGGCCACACCAAAAAAACCCGCAGTAAAACCACCGTGTTTATTTCGTTTCCTGGCTGGTCATCAAACTTCGCCAAGGAAAGATCCCGCCGACCGCCAGAGCGGCGAGCAGCGAAACGGAGCTAGGTGGTTAAACCGCGCTTGAGACGAGAACTTGCAGCACCAGGGGCCAGGTTGACTCATTCTGGTCCCTCCCTCGAGAGGGCTGTAAAACGTGGGTTTGCAAACCGATTTTCCATTTCATAGCATGAGAGCAAGTTTTCAAAATATTATGAGGGAGCGCATTAAAGATGCCCATCTAGGATTCCACCTCATCCCACATGTGCATTAAACGCGATGGAGTTAGTTTTGAAAGCTTTTTCTGGTGCTTGTCGGGTGCGGTTTTAAAATTTTCTAGATAAACTCATGCTCTGTGGTAACAATGAATAATTAATTGTTATAAAAATACATCCCATTGTGTAGCAAAAATAAACATTAAAAAGTGTCTCAGCATCGACAGATCGTACTATCAGCTCCCTTTTCTTTGTGCTATAACGGACTGCAATGAAAACACAGTAGACTTAGATTTTAACATCCACAAAGATGAGGACATTCTTATTTTAGGGTGAAAGATTTGCACTGCACAGTCACATTCAAAAGCATAAAACAAGTAC
>NW_010573342.1:0-673 GCF_000687285.1 Phaethon lepturus
GTGAAAGATTCACAGTTAACAAGTAGTCAGTTAAAACTGAAGATTCAAATGTGAGTAGCTAGAACTGAATGAAACCTCTGCTACAAGAGATAGCAGTGCCCCTAAAGGTATCCAGTCCAAGTAGACAAAGGCAGTAGGCTAGATTAGGCCGATTCCTTCCTTTGAATCACACAGCCCTTGAAGTTTTCAGCTATTGTTCAGACTTTTTTAGTTAACAATTGGTCATCAGCCAGCTCAGGATGCACAATTCATGATCTTAAATGTAAAACATGATATGCCTAACTCTGAAGGAATCACTCTGGTCCCACCTTACAGACAAAGGAGGGAAAGCTGCCATTCAAGGTAACATTTCATCTGCTATTGTAAGTATATAATTGGCTTGTTACCTCCTATTGTCCATAGAGGGAGCATTAAGATCTGAACAACCAACTGTGACATTTCTAAAATCAGCTGAAATCAATCCCACCCATAGGGGAAATAGGGATTTCCAGAGAATCTGCTTAAACCTGGTGTAAGTCATGTGTCAGAGGTAGCTCAGCTGTTCCCTTATTGGCCAAAAAAAGAAGATGCATTGAGGTGTCTACCTTTTCAGCTGCATCCAATTCAACTAAATTGAAACAACCTTAACAATTTCCTTTTCTTCTTCTTTGTGAGGCTAGTTTTTGGCAACTGG
>NW_010573343.1:0-673 GCF_000687285.1 Phaethon lepturus
CTGATATAGATAGTAGTGTGCAACCAAAAGTGTTGTTGAAACTGATGAAGCCCACATCTTAAGTTGTACAGATCACAGAAAAAGATTTCTAGTTAAAGTGCTCACAGTTATGAACCTGGTCTGAGAGTTACATTCTTGGAAACACAATACAGAATGATCCCTTTTGGCAAACAGTTTTATAATAATTGGATTTCCTTCTGTATAATTTAAATTTCTAAATCGAATGATGAAAGGGTAAAGCAGCACCACACAGTGCTATCTGTCACAGGAGACTTGTGAAAATACAGAGAAAACATCTTTAATATTTAGCTATGAAATATTAGTTAGAAGAATAGGTTCTGAAATTGCTTCTAACTTTACAGACAAGCAAATCTTCCTCATTTAAGAAAGAGGGTATATACTGCAGGCACATCAGAGAAATCTAAACAGTAACCAACGCTATGTTGGTTCTGAGTTTCTGTGACATTCATATTTTCATTTAACACAGAGATTGCATATTAGTTTCTATTTTAATAATTTCTTTTGGGCTATTTCATAAGGAGGGTGTGATACCAAGCAATGGCTTTCTCAATGTCGTATTGACTTAACCTACATAAAACCCCTGTGTACTCCACACCTACCAGTATAAGTCACCAGTAAATGCATCAGAGAATTCAGACTATTTGAACCATTT
>NW_010573344.1:0-671 GCF_000687285.1 Phaethon lepturus
GAAAGGTATATCATTGGGAAAAGGAAACAAGATTCTTAATTCCCATTTCCTCACCACAAACACTAGCCAATGTGCTCTACATTTAATTCAACTCTTCTGAGGTTCATTCATTTGGTCTTTTGGGACACTGTCAAAACAAATTGCAAAGATTTGTATTTTAACCTGGTCATTATTAAACTTTCTATTTTTTTAATAAATTGTACTTGAAAAAATTGGGATGTCTACTTACTAAAGACTTCTTGAAGTTTTAGTTGCAAACAATTTTTTGCCTCCTCTCAGAAGTCTTGCCTCTATATACATTCCATGCCACTCCTCCTCCAGTGGGTGCAGAATGCTCAGAAGAAATTGTATTCACTCCATTATCACATAGTGTGACTACACAAAAAATCTTATTATCATCAAAGGATATCAGGTTGCAGCAGGGTAATTGCAGAAAAAAATAATAAGACTCTGAAAAGACAGGGAGTTCATAAAGGTAGCAGACCTAATCCTTTTATCTAACTCCGTATAAATTTCTCGTACTTCTTGTTCTCTCTGAAACCCACATAGCACATCTTTTCTCATGAAGACTCAAGGAAGTTGTAGTGAAAGGAGAGAGCCATTACTCAGACTCATGCTAACTAGCTAAGCTTTCATTCACAGAATCACTGAATCATTAAGGCTGGAAAAGA
>NW_010573345.1:0-673 GCF_000687285.1 Phaethon lepturus
TACTATATATAAAAATATATACTACTTATATATATAAAAAACAATATTTGGGAAAATAAAAGTTGTTTAAAATCCCATATATGAAATTCAAAATACTTTCACTAAAGCAGATAAATACTATGATGGTCATAAAATCATATTTTAATAAATGAAGAGGACATAGAGGTGCTAAGATATTCTATGATTCTATTCAGTTTAGAAGTAACATGCATAAGCCCTAAAATAATTGTTTTTCATGACAAGATATGTTAGTTGCCTACAATATTATATTGTTAATCATAAACATTCAGAAATAGATGTGTTTATGCAAAGATATTTCTATTGGGAAAACACTTTCAAGCTACTTAGAAACATCAAATTAGGGCATCAAAGAATAATACAATGTTTAAGTGGAAATGCTGACAAATCTGAAGTGCGTTGCAATGGGGATAGAACAAGTAACTGCTGTATTACCATTATGAGGTTTGGACAATGAGGAAAAGGGAGGCAAAGAATAGAGACTAGAAGTCCTCTATTAAGCTCAGTGCCTTGTAGTTGGAGAAAACACTGTATGGCTGTTACAGACAGTGTAAACTGCATTTTAACTCTTAAAGCTCATCACAGAATCACAGAATCATAAGGGTTGGAAAGGACCTTTGAGAACATCAAGTCCAACCGTTAATCCAACACCACC
>NW_010573346.1:0-673 GCF_000687285.1 Phaethon lepturus
CTGCTGAAAAGAAGCTGAGCAAAGGGGAAAGTTTTCTGGAAAGGTAAGCTCGCGGTGAACCGTCGTAGGTGCATATGATGCATTCCAGTGTCAGTTGTACCGTCTGGAAGGAAGATTGCCATATACTTTTATTGTAGTCACTGTAAGTTTTCTTAATCTTAAGAGGAAAATCATCATTCTGTTTTCTTGGTTTATTTGGTCAGAAGACTGATTCGTTCTTCCACAAGAATATGTGTTTTAACCATAGTGTAACCGCACCAACACTGATGCAAAAAGAAGCCCATGAAGATGGCATGTCTTTCTAGGCATTACTTGAAGGACAAAGTACAAAAATAAAATCTGAAATGCTAAATTACTTCTATAAATTGTCAGATAAGATTTCTATGAAACTTCAAGTACTGAAAAAGAGATGAAGGAATACAAAGAAAAAATAGACTTTTAATTTTTAAATAAATTGGAAAAAAAGACAACCTCTACAAGAAAAAAACCTAGAAAATAAACTGTGAAAGTATTCTGAGAATAGACGTAATAGGGGCAAGCTCAGATGAACTAATCTTTTGATTTTTAGTGCTAGAACTATCATGCAGAAAATATTAAAATAGTTGCAGGCAAGACGAGGAAGAACGGACTGATTAAGTGTAGTTGTTTAACCCCAGCCAGCAACCAAGCCCCA
>NW_010573347.1:0-674 GCF_000687285.1 Phaethon lepturus
TTGAGTGCTGGAGAGGTTTAAATATTTCAGGGTTTTTGGCCATTCACACACACCTGGAATCTCACCAAACTTATTTTGGCTAATGTCAAGATTAATCAGTTTAGGTAGATGTCTTACAGAATTTGCAGTCTGTTTCAGAGATTTCAAAGAGTTTTGACTTAGATTTAAAGTTTGCAATGAAGGCCAAGCATCTTCACAGATTGTCTCACTTAAGCGATTATTTACAAGCAAATTATCATGAAAGTCCAGATACAGAAGTGATGAAAAATGCTTTGCAAGTTTGCATGGTACCATGAAAACTCTAGAGCTTGCAATGGTAAGTCGTTTCAGTTTGTTTATTTGTGACTCCATACCTTCCAGGTCAAAAAACAAATGAAAATTCTGAATCATTATATTTATTACTGATACTGTTTCAACAAAACTTTCCCCACTGCTTGCAATTTCCTTAGTATCCCATGCCCCTTTCCCCTCAAGCACACAATCGATTGCCTCCAACTCTTGCAAAGATGTAATTTCTTTCAGTAATACTATTATTCGGCTAATATATTGATCTGTGAACACTGCATGTTTAAATGTAAGCTTTTGTATCCTAAAAGGAAGTGTAGAGTTCTGCACAAAGCTTTTTTTTTCAGTCTTTAATTCGATTTCTCTCACTTCTAACCAAGTGACGGAGT
>NW_010573348.1:0-676 GCF_000687285.1 Phaethon lepturus
CCCCATCACCACCTTGCAATTTCTCTTTTTGTTATACAGCCTCCCCTGTGGCACTTCTTTTGGAGGATATGCACACTTCTAGTCCAACTTGCAAGCCATGCCATAGGCCTGCTCCTGAAACACATCCTGGGGTTGGATCCCAGCCTGGAAGCTGAAATACCAATGAAGATTTTAACTCCATAAGGAGGATGAGATTTTTGAGCTTGTTGTCTGGATTTTACCATTTTATATAATTCTTTAAAATGAAGAAATGTCCTGACCACTGAGGAGGGGAGCCCAGTTTGCATTCAGACCCTCAAACCTGAACTTGCAAGACCCCAGTCACAAGTCACCTACGTTACATCCACGCCAGCAGCACCTCTGTAATATGTGAATGGGGACACATGAGAACAAAACCAGCTTTGGCTTCATCTAACAGGGAGGAAATTATTTTTTTTTTCTTGCTTGCTTCATGCCTTGTCACAGAGTGCTCTGCACATGATGCTCCTCTTTAACCAGCCGCTCCCTCACCGATCACCACCCTCAGGAGGAAAGCTGCTAGGAAGGGATGACTGCAACTTCAAAAGAAAATGCAAGTCTTGCAAGAAAGCTTGCAGAGCCCACAGACATGTCCTGCATCTCATGGTACTTCTGCCAGCGGGAAGAAGAAGGTGCCACTGGCAAAAAAAAAAAAAAA
>NW_010573349.1:0-673 GCF_000687285.1 Phaethon lepturus
ACTACAGGCAGAACCATTCATGTTTGCTTAGTTAGCTATGGGCCACATGGTTATCGCTCTACCACATATCTCTCTTGAATCTTGGACAAAATGAAGCCAGGAACTGAAACGTGGTGAGGGCAAGAAAGAAAACAAAGAAAGGAAGAGACTAGCATGGTCACCTTTGGGGCTGAACACCGACTTGCAAGGACAGAACTGTATCAAACTCCCTGGATTATTTCTGGATTTTTTAAATCTGTATCTCTCTAATGTACAGGGTATGGACAGATTGACAGCAGCAGCATAAGCCTAGAAATCTCTCACAGCTATCTAAACACCTCCACCCATCTAATCTCAGTCAACCATCTCATCTCAGAATATAAAGTCAACCGTCACTTTCACAGGGCCTAATTGTAATTAAGATTGTAAATATGAGAATACTGTAATACAGGCTGCAGTCTTTTAATATGGTAGGCAATATCAGTTCTTTACTGAAGTCAGCTTCCCATCATGTACAAGAGGCAATATTTAGGTGCGTATTTGTAAGAGGTAGGATCTGACTAGAGACAGAGCTGTGTTTATCTAACTCTGCTCTCTTCTGGGACCTTTCAAAGTGAATACTATAATAAAGCACGAAGCTTTCTTTTACTAAGAGCCAACCTATTTGTACTACAGGCAGAGCTGGTGATATTGA
>NW_010573350.1:0-677 GCF_000687285.1 Phaethon lepturus
GCAGCAAGGAAAGGGCTTTTTTTTTGCAGGGTTTTGCCAGAGTTTTAAACGGAAACGTGTTTTTATACACCTATATATCTCTCTTTACATATATAAGCTGCAAGTCGAGTTAATTTAAACGGAGGGCGCTGGCGCGGAGGCCGGCGAGGAGCGAAGCGAGGTTTACAAGCAGAGCGTGGGGATGGCTGGGAGGAAACCGGGGATGCCGGCTAAGTCAGACCGGGGACGCTGCCGGGGACCGCTGCAGGGATGCAGGACAGATCAAACCGGGATGCTGGTTAGTCCTGAACGAAGGACACCAGCTAAAATCAAGCCAGGGATGCTGGCCGGGGCCAAAGCGAGAACGCCGGGGAGGATTAACTCAAGGACACTAGGATCGAGCCACGGCGCTCGCGCTCACCAGCCAAGGCTGCGAGCTACACGCAAGCCGAGGATGCCTGCGAGGCTCAAAGCAAGCGCCGAGGACGCTACCCAGGCGCAAGCTGAAAGTGATGCCTATGGCTGCTGCAAGCTCGAACCGAACCACCGACGCTGGCGAGGACTCAGCTAAGGATGCTGGTTAAAATCCAGTCAAGGATGCTGGCTAGGCTCGAGCCAAGGACGGTAGCCAAAATCAAAGCAAAGATGCTGACTAGGACCAACGCGAGGATGCTGGCTGGCACCGAACCGGGGATGCT
>NW_010573351.1:0-674 GCF_000687285.1 Phaethon lepturus
AAAAAAAAACTTTTCAAAGAATATTTGGATTGCAAAGTGAAGCAACTGAAACTTAGTAAATACAAGAATTCACGCTCCATATGCATATCCATAATGACACATGCTCCAATTACACGCTCACATCCTTCGCTTTCCACAGGACTCCCAAACTACCGCAGACCGTATTCATTAGAGCTCCCTTCATTCTGGTCCGCTGAGATGGAGAACAAGGATAATCCTTGCAGGCACGAACGAGCTGGTGTCCAACCAGCACAGATCTGGATATGTACTGAGTTCTCACTAGCAATCTCCAATATTAGTGTAGTTAGACCCTGAGGTTATTTACACTGCAAATGTAGACATACAGGCTGATTCTTTCATGTGAATGGCAGACAGAACAAATTTGTAGAAGTCCTGCTGAGCACCTGCAATGATTCATGTTCAGTGGCTTTGTGAAGATGGCAAAGGTGCAGTTGTATAGTAGACTCTGATAAATATCTAATGATATAATAAAAATTGAAACTCTTTCTGTGAACATGTATCAATGCAAGTCTAGACATGTATGAATGTACATATAGACATCTTTTAGCAGAAATGAAAAAAGCGACTCTAGGAACACTCAATAAGACTACTTCTCGCAAAGTTCAAATATCATTGACAAAGTCTCACAGTTTCCAGTGTATGTAAGATCTATT
>NW_010573352.1:0-669 GCF_000687285.1 Phaethon lepturus
GCTTGTGGCTTAAGGGTTGTCTTCTGAGTTGTTTTGAATAAGGAGGCATGAACTTTGTGATGCCTGAAGGGGGTTGATGATAGAAGTGATCAGATTTTGTAGGTGTTATGCAACTGGGGTCAAGCAGAACATGAGTTTCTGCAGATTTTTCCCCGGTTCTCTCCCAGTAAAACTGTTAAATCCTGTCAATACATACAGCTATATCCTCAACTTTTTTGCATTTAACATTTTTCAGTATCTGATTATTATATTAAGGCATCTATGCCGCTACCAGAACCCTTGCCTTTCTGCTCCAAACCCCACTTTTCATTTGCTTAACTATATTGTCCTGATTTTGGCAGAAGAGGGTTTTGGTTTGGTTTGGCTTTTCTTGTTATTGTAGTCACTGGAACTATGTAGTGTAACACTTATCAGGATATTTAAATGAAAATGAAGTCATCAGATACTGTCCTCTGATTAGAAGGGGATGTGTGTTTGTTTTTTTTAAAATCCAACTGCAGTTTTTCATTCTATCTGCTGCAGCAATATATTACATCAGTGTAAAGTATTTCAAGTATGTTTTGTTTGCTCTCAGTTTACCCACTGTTAGTCCTCATGCTCTGCAGGGGTTTTTTGTCATTTGCTATAGCGCTCCTAAGTGGTACTAAATAACATTCACTACTAACTCAT
>NW_010573353.1:0-678 GCF_000687285.1 Phaethon lepturus
CGCGGGCATCGGCCCCGGGAGGCGCACGAGGCCTGGCGCAAAGGCGGAGCAGCCCTGGCGTTGCGCTGCTGCGTTTGTACCCGGCCCTACCCGTTCAGCGCGCGTTTCGCATGCGAGTGTTGCTTCCGAGTTGTCTTGTTCTCATGAATAAGTAAAGAGTTACCGGCGTTGGGAGTAAATGTGTTTGAAGTGTCTGCGATGGGAGACAAGGTACAAAATTTTATGGCTCTGTCAGGAGCTTTTGGCTGCACTGTGGCTCCGGTCCATCAGCCCTTTTAGGTCCACGCTCTGTATTAGTCACATTAAGCCACGATTACTGGTCTTGCACAGAAAGTTAAGATTATGCACAAGTGCATCGCTAGATAAAAAGCTGATGCTGCTTTTATTGCTCTGTGCGGTGAGGAAGTTGTCACAACAGCAGAATTTCAAATTACTGAGTAGTAATTAATAAAATACTTGGTCACTTAGGAGATTTTTAAGCTTCTTCATCTCTGAGCTATCACATAGTTAGAAGAGATAGCGTGAAAGTACCAGTGCCGAAAATATTTAGCATTAACCTCACCTTTCATCTGCAGATCACAGGCCAACAAAATAAATCACATGGCTGTAAAGAAAGTCACACATTCAAACTGGGGATCTGAGAAGTTTCGTGTGGAATTATATCTTCTTTCTGAAAAA